>NC_087273.1:31565858-31660858 GCF_015220805.1 Pogoniulus pusillus
GCATGCACACCTGCTGATCTGTGTATATATTCAGATGTTTTAAGTATTCTCTTACCTGCTTTTCATCAATAGCTTTGACAAAGTCATTATTGCTCCTTAATTATCCATTTCTCCTTCCCTTATTTTTCTTGTTTAACAAATTTTTAAAAGCATTTCAGTAGTTTACCCATTTTAGAACTACCATTGATTTAATCTTCCTTCTTATTTATTAATGTGTCAACTTTCTCCCCCCTATTTTATGTTCTCTTAATATATTTCATATGCTTTTCTTCTCTAGAATCCCTTTGGCTACTGTTGATACATTCCTCTTCCTGCTGTCCAAATAGGACTCTATGAGAGAGGTTTTCTTCTCAATATTGTTTTGATATGAAAGTAGAGAAAGATGCCATTTATTCAGTTAGTTCATAAGTTAGTTACTTCTTTCTCAGTAAAGAGCTGCCTGTCATTTGTCCTTCCTTCCCTCTACCCTTCCTCTGCCCTTCCTTCCACCCTTCCTCTTAGTCTTTCAAGTGCAATGCAGCAAGTGTGAACGTCCTGTTTAAAACCTTTAATCATAAGACTGGAAACAGTATGAATATGATCCTGAGCAATGATCACAAGACTTTAAGTGAGACAGACATTTAGTTAGGGAGCTGGAAAACTAGGGTCAGTCACAGGAAGACAGGGCTTGGACCAAGTTGGGTAAAGTCTTCCTTCACTAAAAGGAGAAGCTCAGCTCTAAAAATTATTTGGGGATGCAGCAAGAGAGTGGAAGCAGCCATGTGCACAAACAGCACGCTGTACATGTGTGTTGACTGTTCATGCACCAGAAGTTGCTACTGACACAAGAAGTTTTGTCTGAGAGAGTTCATAACAGACAGAAAGGAAGAAAAGATGAGTCACTGAGGAAGAAAGCAGACAAGGTAGTACTGTAATATAAGAGAGCAGAACCAGGAACCAGAGCAGAAAAATCAGTGGGAAGAATGTATGGTAAATGCTGAGAAGAAACTAAAAAAAAAGAGTTGCACTCAGAAAAAAAGAGAGGGAGCTGAAGTTCCTACAAAGAAGTCTGACTGCAAAGAGCAATCAGGAAATTTCACTCCGGGGGTGATTAAGAAACTTGGAAGAGTGAACCGTGTGCCAGGGAGCATTGGGAAGTATGAGGGTTGTAAAGGGAAGTGAAGAATCTTCTGCCTATCTTGAGCACCAAAAGCACTGTCAGATCAAGAATGTTTTCATTAGGAAAGACACTCAAAAGTGAGTAATGTGTCAGATGTTTTCAGAAGAAAAATGCAAGTGCTCAGAGATTAATGAAGCTACTTAAGGAAGTCGCCTGAATAGCAGGGCACACAGACTGCAAAGCAAAAGTAAGAGATTATAAGGAAAGACCCCAGATGTAACTGGAAGAGCAACCACCTCACACTGTTACTCGAAATGAATCTGGAACTCAAAAAAAAAGAAAAAAAAACAAAGAAGAAAAGAGTCTGAAGAACAAAAAAAGCTATTTCCTCAGGCAGGAAATAAAGGGGCACAGTGAGAATTCCTCCAAAAAGAAAGTTTTCTGGAAAATTAAGCTGGGCTAAACCTTGCAAAGAAGATTGAAACAAATAGCAGCCATTTCCTTAGATGTCTAAAGAGAACACCGAACGAAGAAATGGAGCTTCTACAGAGGGAGAATATAGCAGAGATTAAAGATAACATACAAATGGTCCAAAGCTAAATTAATACCTTTGCTTCCATTTTCAGTGAGGATGGCATGAGGACAAAGGGTAATTAGTGGAAAAGCAGAGACTAAAACCCACCTGATTCATTGTACAAGTAGAACTCAGACAGTGCAGTGTGCTCAAACAAGAGAGATGAATACTCCGGATTTGGAAGGCACTATTACACTTGGAATGAACACTGCGATAACAAGCATTCTCAATTTAGGTATTCAGGTCATGAGTAATACCAAGTCTGCACCCTACTTCAATTTCCAGCCCAGCTTGTTTTCTTGCACCTTTCCCAAAAATCCATTCATCTTATCCTTCAGGTTCCCCAGACTTCTTAACACAGACAGCACATATCTTTTCCTGCTTCAGTTCCATAAACCTACTGATTCACCTGAGGATTTCAGTGAACACTTTTCTAACAGCATTTGGTATGGGATGGTGTGAAACATTTCAGGTAAATTACTTCAGTCTGGCAAAATTATAAGTGTCTGAGAAAAAAAAAACATAACTCAGAATATTACAGATAGGAGTTTAGAATTCTAATAATCATAGAACTGTAGACTCATAGAATCAACCAGGTTGGAAGAGATCTCCAAGATCATCCAGGCCAACCTAGCACCCAGCCCTAGCCAGTCAACTAGACCATGGCACTAAGTGCCTCATCCAGTCTTTTCTTGAACACCTCCAGGGACGGTGCCTCCACCGCCTCCCTGGGCAGCCCATTCCAATGCCAATCACTCTCTCTGTGAAGAACTTCCTCCTAACATCCAGCCTATACTTTCCCTGGCACAACTTGAGACTGTGTCCCCTTGTTCTATTGCTGATTGCTTGAGAGAAGAGGCCACACACACACACACCCCCCCCCCAGCTACAATGTCCCTTCAGGTAGTTGTAGACAGCAACGAGGTCCCCTCTGATCCTCCTTCTCCAGGCTAAACAACCCCAGCCCCCTCAGCCTCTCCTCATAGGGTTTATGTTCCAGGCCTTTCTCCAGCTTTGTCACCCTTCTCTGGACATGTTCCAGCACCTCAACAATAATGTAGTAGGTGAGGAGATCAGATTAGTTATGGAAATACCTTGTCTCTGAGAGAACAGAATTTCAGTGAGGGGTGCTCTGTTTGTGTACATTATCTTTTCTCTCAGCAAATCACTCGAAGTTACAAGCATGCATGAAGGGAAACACTTCCAGCATCTTCTAGCACCTCACCTCCAACTAAATGCCTCCTTATAAACCCAACCCTACTAATAATGTGATGGATGAGATTCTGACAGAATTAATAATAAAGAAGCTGTAAAATTTATACTGAGCTGACTGATTTGAAAAACAACCTGTCCCCTTCGTTCTCTACCAGAGAATTTAATTTTCATCTTAGCTATGGTTAACTATTCTCTCTTCTTACAAGCCAAAAGCAGAGTTTATTTTACATCATCTATATTCCTTCTTCTTTAGTGGTACTTAATGAGTTGAAGAGGCTGGAAACTTGTTCTCAGCCAAGCCAATATCATATGAGTTATAAGTGACATTTCATCCTCATATGCAGATTTTTCTATGCCTAAGTGAATTATTTACAAGGTACAGCTTGTGGGCTCCAACAATCAGCTGCCAGAGATTTACACCTACACTGAGTCCCTGGTCTCCTGCTGGGAGAATGTGAAGTTTTCCACCTCCCTTTAAGATCTGAAGATTTAACAGAGAATAGCTCTTCCTAGAGCTGGCACTGCCTTTCTTGGGATGGTGGCTGACTCGACTTTGCTGAGGGAGAGAGAATAATGGTGAGCTGAAACACTAAGAGCAACTGATCAGTAGCTTAAAATAGTCTCCTTCTTTTGCCTCTGTATGCAGCTGCAAATCAAAAGTATCATGGATCATTTAAATATAGTATTTCCAGTCCTGTATGCATAATGCTGAAGGTAGCCAAAGCATTGGGTTTTTTTTCTCTTTCATAAGGAAAAATGGCATAGAAATTAAATGCACCTGTAGTCAACAAACAGAAAGGTGGATAATAGGGAAGTTAAAAGTTTCCTACCAGTATGTACCTTCAGATTTAAGAGACTGGGCAGAAAAACTTTAAAATCATATCAGATTTAAGATAAATTATTTGAAATAAATTGGGAAAGATTTTGAAAGCTGCACAGCTCTTATTGAGTCTTTTTGTGTCAGAAAGTTCTGGTGGAGAGCAGTGCATCACAAAATGGGGTTGTTGTTACAAGAGTGATGACAACGTGGTGCTGTATTGCCAGCAGCTAGCTTGCTCCAAAGAGTGTAGGTGTAGGGTGCATGCAGCTCCTTCCTGACACCATCGATGGGTTTCTTTCTCCTTTTTAATTTCCATAGCTTCTCACCAACTTTCAAGACTTCCATGATGTTTAGAAAACTAATGATGGTTATACTTGTACAACTTTACATGCTACAGCTTAATCTCTAAAGAAGAGCAGTAAAATCCATCTATATGGTACATAGTGGCAGCAAAGCAAAGTAAAGGGTTTGTATGGGGAAGCAGTTGCTCAGTGGCAGGAAAACAACCTGGAAGACATTGTATTTTTTTTGCTATTGAAGTATCTGTGATCCTGAAATACCTGATGTGATTCTTTCTTTGCTTCCATTTGTGTCTCCACTGACAGAAGATAATCTGCTGCTTTGTTTATTTCCTTCTCATCCAGTTCATCTGTTACAGTATTAGACTGGGTGTAAAATTCTTTGAGTGTGCTTTTACCTAACCAGCCTCCTGGGAAAAAAAAAAAAGAGACTAACTGTCAGGCCCCTGCCACTGATAGATAGATAAAATAGTGATGCTTCACTCCCCTCAGGTCACACGTGGCAGGGTTTCATGTAGAGGCTAAATATTCAGTAATATTTTTCAGTAAAATATTTTCACCTTTCACAGCTTCTTTGGGGCTTGATCTAGCTTGTCAGTTCAACACATATGTACATGCTTAATTATACAGCACATAATTCTCAGCAGCTCTTAACAGTCGACGTGTGTGTTGCTGAACTTGGGACCCACACCTACACCTGAAGCTTGCTAGCTGTCTGTTAGTATCTGACTCTGTCTACCGGTGTCTCCATGAGACCCTAACAGCCTTGCTAACAGTCTTTGCTTCCGAATGGGATGTGGCAAACACAGACAAGCTGATCACTTGTCTTCCACAGGATAGGGTGTGGCAAGAAAACCTAGAGTGACTTTGAAAGAGAAATATACCTAGAACATAGGCATATTACAACATAGGATGAAGAGGGCTGGGATACCTCTGCTGTGAAGAAAGGGTGACAGAATTAGGGTTGTCTTCAGGAAGACCTTGTTGTGGCCTTTCAGGAGTTCAAAAGGACCTATAGAATCATAGAATCATCAGGGTTGGAAGTGGCCTCAAAGATCATCTAGCTCCAGCCCCACTGCCATGGGCAAAGACATCTCACACTAGATCAGGTTGCTCAGAGCCACATCCAGCCTGGCCTTAAAAACCTCCGGGGATGAGGCTTCCACCACCTTCATAAGCAACCTGTTCCAGTGTCTCACCACTCTCATGGTGAAGAACTTCTTCCTAACATCTAGTCTGAGTCTACTCACTTCTAGTTTTGCTTCCTTCTCCCTAGTTCTATCATTAACTGACACCCTAAAAAGTTTCTTCTTGTAGGCCACTTAAGGTACTGGAAGGCCACAAGAAGGTCTCCTTGAAGCCTTCTCCAGACCAAACAGCCTAAACTCTCTCAGTCTGTCTCCATAGGAGAGGTGCTCCAACCCTCTGTTCATTTTTGTGGCCCTTCTCTGGACACATTCCAGCATGTCCAGATCTTTCCTGTAAAAGGGGCTCCAGAACTGGATGCAGTACTGCAGGTGAGGGTCTCACCAGAGTGGAGTAGAGGGGAAGAATCCCCTCCCTCAACTTGCTGACCACACATACAGTTGGCTTTTTGAGCTGCAAGTGCATACTGATGGCTCATGTTGAGTTTCTCAGCCACCAGCACCTACAGGTCCCTCTCCCCCAGGCTGCTCTCAATCCAGTCACTGCCTAGTCTATGTCAGTGTTTGGGATTGCCCTGACCCAGGTGCAGGATCTAGGTGCAGGACTCCATAAGAAAGATGGGGACAGTCTTTTTTAGCAGGGTCTGTTACAACAGGACAAGAGGTGATGGCATTAAGCTGGAAGATGGTAGATTTATACTAAATACAAGGAAGATGTTTTTCACGATGGGGGTGTTGAAATACTGAAACAAGTTGCCCAGGCAGATAGTGGATTCACCATCCCTGGAAACATTCAAGGTCAGGATGAACAGGGCTCTGTGTAACCTGTTTAGTTAAACATGTCCTGGTACACTTTAAAGGTCCCTCCCAACTCAGGACATTCTATGATTGTATTCTGTGATTCTAAGAGTAAAGTTTTTCTCCACATCATTCCCCTGGCTGGTAAAGGTTTGCATTTGTATTAAGAATCTTCCTCAGCATACTGGTAAATACCTTTTTTTCTTCCCTTTAAACTGAAGAGCAGTAAAATGGCAATTAATTTGGACTAGCTAAAATATATAATTACCTAGTCATAAAATGGACCATAAAAGTACTACATTGTTGAATCCATTTCATTAGTAGCAGGTACATAAAAACTGTTTTAGTGTATAAAGACATAAGTATTGTGCTTCATTGTTTTCAAATGACAGGGGCTTCCTTTTTCTTGTTTTTGCAAACCAGACCTCTCAGCAGTGCTGCTCCAGCAGCTGTTTAGACTTCTCTTCATTGTGTTACTCACATTATTTCAGCTTTTGCTTGAAATAGCTCAAAAGCATCAACTGAACTTCAGAATACAAAGCTAAAGACTGTAGATTAAATAAACATAGACTGAACTTTAATGTAGGTAGTTTTACTTTTACTTTGACAGGCAGATGTTTGGTGGTTTGGGTTTTTTTTTCCTTTTTGCCTTTATTTTTCCTTTAAATCCCAAAATTTGGGAGTGCTACAGACAAATTGGAAATTTACGGAGTAGAGGTAATCCTGCAGAGCTGCCTTCCTAACTTTCATCTCATTGTGTTTGCTGTTTTCCATCTGAAAACCTCACAAGTCTTTCAAGATACACGCAGACTAACTATAAAGTGTGTCCTATTAAAAAAAAAAAAAAAGAATAAGAAAAAGAAGAAGGAAAAGGAGAAAACTTGGTTTTGTGGAGTTTTTAATCCGTGGTAAATACAGTGTACCTGCCCTGCAATGTCACCCATTCCTGTGAAACACAGCACTCTTCAGTGATCAAGAATCCAAACTGGCACAAAGAAACTTCTTCATTAGGATATCAAAAGTATAGGAATATTTTCAGTTGTTGCTATAATTTTCTCTTGGAAGTGCTTTCACTTATTTCGTGACCACCTAAGGCTCTCTAAGGTACACAGCAACACAGTTTGAGACATTTCAGTGATGTTCTGTACATTATATAGTTGCTAACAACCTGTCAAAGTCATCCTGACACCAAACTGAGAAGCTGATGGTTTTGGTAACGTATTAGCAGAGATAAAAAAAGATGGTCCTCATTATTGTAATAAAGCCAACAGAGACACACTGAGAATCAATTACTGATTCTGTGACCTGTTGAACTAAGCCTCAGTCAAGTGGGGAACTGCACAGAGTATCTTACATCAAATGATTTAGGATGGACCGCTGTCTGAAGACTTGCAACAAGTCAAGGCAAATACATTTCCTTAAATTGTGTCTTGCTTAATTACCTTGTTCCTGAGCACAAAGATCAAACTGAGCAACTTAAGGTGCTGAAACACTCTGCCAGCTGGACACGAAAAGGAAATAATTAACACACACACACACACAAGAGCTAAGGATGAGACTCCTACTGACAGCAGCAAGGAGATACAAAGTTAAGGCAGACACTGTGTCCTTGACTGGATCCATGTGCCTACAATTTGCAGCACATATTGGACTGGGGAAGAGCACCATGTGTTGCAGCCATTTCAAGCAAGCAGATGGCTTTATAAAGCGCTCAGTGTAGGGAAAGCAAAGCCCTTTCAAAGGCTGGCATTTCAGTCTCATTATTTGTCACATACAGACTGTTCCACCTCTTGCCTTTGCAATGCCCAAGCACCACCAAAGAAAATTTGTTCTCATGGAAGGCACTGTGCAAGCAGAAGAAACTAACTTATGTTCCCTGATACGACGAAGTGACCAGTCAGGCAGGAAATTAGTAATGATATTTCATGTTCTGGATGCAATGCCCAACAGTGACATTTTTCTTTGCAAAATTGCCACCAAGAAAGAGAAAGATGCAAGTCACCAAAACCCTTGCTTGGTGTCCACCTAAGCTTCTGAAGGTCTTCATGCCCACAAGAACTTTCTTTTCTACTCTGAGCATCTCCCAAACATAACAGCATTCTTTCATAACCAAATTCAGCAATAGCAAGGTACAGGGTAATTGTTTACCTAGGAGAGCTGAACCTGGGAGCCCAACTTTCATCCATTACTTCCTGCATTTTTAATAGGATCTCTTGTGCCTGCCTGAATAGTCACCCAAGACAAACAGAAAAAGACACCTCATTTTAACAGATCATCATGAAGGATGGACTCTTTGGAGTATTGTGGACTACAGATTTGTTATGATCAGAGGGGCCAGATGTCACCAGCTGAGCCGTTCATTTGATGCTGCACCACTGCTCAGTGCTGCTGCCATAGATACTGCCCTGCCCTTAAGGTGGCTGCTGTGATTCATTGAAAGTAATATCATCCCAACTGCCACTCCAGGGAATCTTGCAGGCATGATTTTCTAACACAGCATGACCCATTAAAAATAACTGCCAGGAATCCTGCGCTTTATAAAAGGGCATCTTCATTAGCTCTCACGGTGGGTCGCCAGAAAGTCCCAGACGCTACAGTAGTCACGGGGTAATTTGTAGTTATCAGAAACATTGCATTTAATGTCTTTATTCCTGTGGAGCTGGAGCCCACTGGTTACTAAACACAGGCCCCTCCTCTTAAATCACAGAAATTAAAGAGGGAAGAGATCCATCAGATGATTTTGTCAATCCATCCTTTGAATGCAAAATTGGCAAGTGTATAGTCCTCACTGCTGTGAGATTCAGTGCCAGGGACACTCACCACTGTGCTACGGGCCACTTCACTTATCAGTGCCTACTAGTGCTTGGCCTTTCTCCTAAAACAATGAATTCCTGGGTATGCTGTACAGCACTTCATCCTACGTAGAACTTCATCCAAAGAACAGACTCTAAATGACTGCAAAGGGCTGTAGATTGAGCCTCTCACCTGCTCTATTTATTCTTCCAAATATACTGGAATGGGAGCTGGTGTTTTACTTGGATAGTTAGATAGAAGTATAATAAACTTCTATTTTTATCAGGTCAGATGGGAAACTCTTTTATTTCCCAGGACTAAATAAACCTTCAGCATAATTTAAAACAAGAATATCAACTTTACTTGTGTATGGATGTGTTCTACATGGGCACCATCAACAAATCTTACATACCCCCATCACTTGCTAAAACAGGTACCTAACACCCCGAAGATCTCTCCTGCTTCCCAGCACTGAAGTTCATTCTATGGTTGGTTGGCAAGGGCAAAATCACCCAAAGAAGGCAAGAAACACTTGAGAGATGTTATGCATGAGTTTATCACCCTGGTCCTCAGATGCTGTGGTGATGAAGACTTCCCAGACACAAGTAGAAAGGTTGTAGTAGCTAGCAATAGAGATGGGCTCAGAAATGCACTTTTTTTATAGTTCCTTCTAGTCAAAGTATTTCTTCTTGTACTCTAGGCTGAGTATTGACACAAGTACCATGGCTCAAACGAACTTATGAAATGTAGATTCTCTACAGCACTGAGTATGAGCAGTAGTGCTTTGGGCCATAGCAGCAGTTCATGACAATGAGCAATAAAAAATAAATTCCAACACATGTCTTGCTCTGCAAGGGTGTGGACTGAGATTCAGTGCAAGCTCCTTGCAGGATTGGAAGAAAGGCCTCCAGGCTATGTTGCCATTTCTGAATGATGTCCAAGAACGAGTCCCAGTTCTGTGGTGAGTATATCAAGTAGAGAGTGATTCTTTCCGTTATACATTACCTCCCCAGTCATTAGGAAATCATTTGCTATTCACTGTGATAACACCAATCATTAATGCACTCATTTGGCGTTTGTATGGCTTGTCTTATGCACTTCTCCAGGAATCCCATTGTAATTAACCATTAGTTAATGTAAATAGTAATGGACATTTAAACTAAAGTGTTACCAGACACGGTCAGTAGCAGCACAGAATCAATGCGTTTATGAAACCAGCTTCAGTCACTTCCAAATGCTCCTCTAATAAGAATGAAAGCCTAATAGTAAATATGTCACTTAATCAGAACTGGGGGCTGCTACAAGCATTTCACAGCATTTTATCTGAAAAGCACACTCAACATTCCCCCTTCTCTTTCTGCATCCCTAGAAGAGTGGACACATGAACAGCTTTCTTCCCAGGCAGCAAACAGGCAAATTTTACACAGCATAATGGCATCAACCATACCAACATTGTTGGGTGTGTTGCCATGTTGCACACATTCTGCAACTGATGGGTCACAGATTGCTTTAAACCAAGGGGAAAAGCAGTAAAGAAAAGTGAACATATGAAGAGTGAACATATGAAAAGCTAAACTGGTGTCACTGCTTGCATCCCATCAGGTCTTGAATAAACTGTAGTAATGAACTGAAATAGAATGGAAACTGGCACAATACCTCGTCCCCTGCTGGACTCATATTCCTGGAGATGTTTTAGAGCTGGAATTCACTGACCTTTGTACAAGTGACACAGATCTAGCTTTCTGGTAAGAAGCCACAAATTATCATTGAGTGGAGCTGCGAGGACGATTTCTCAGAGAAAGCAAAAGTAGCAAAACTTGAAGTTTTGCCAGCTTTATAAAAGGCCAAAAAATTTCACTTTTCAGCCAGGGGCACTTATCTGAATTATTATCATAAGAAAGAACTGCCTTTTGCCAACTATAACAGAAATGGGAACTTTTCACTGTTATAGGGTGTGCTAGCAAGGGTTTCTGTAAATAACAATAATAACAAATCCAAGTCTACCTCATAAAGCCAGTGGAAATAGGATGACAATACTATAAGCTTAACAGTCACTTTCCAGTTAATACAACTTCATCTTCCTCAGGAATTAAAGAACATTAATCATTAATACCAATTACTGATTTCACATTATCAAGAATCATTATCACATCAACTCTTCACAAACACAGGAAGCCAAAATTTTGGGGAAAACCATTTTACAGATTTAAAATTATTGTTTTTTGTTGTCATTGTGATTGCTTCAGCTTATAACTACAGACTAGAAGAAGGCTTTTACTTGCTTTTGGGAAGTCATAAAGGGAAGAAACTGAGGAAACACTGAGGTTGGTAGGTACATGGGACTAGTTCAAGCCAAGATATGAAATAAGGCAAAATTCAGCCAATTTGGAATTATACAATAGAGATCTGAGTAGGCCTTTCTTTTTCTTTTCAAAGCTCACAATTATTTTCATAGAATCATAGAATCAGTCAGGGTTGGAAGGGACCACAAGGATCATATAGTTCCAACCCCCCTGCCATGCCCAGGGACACCTTACCCTTAGATCAGACTGCCCACAGCCTCATCCAGCCTGGCCTTAAACACCTCCAGGACAGGGTCTCAACCACCTCCCTGGGCAACCCATTCCAGGCTCTCACCACTCGCATGCTGAACAACTTCCTCCTCATGTCCAGCCTGAACCTACCCACCTCCAGCTTTGCTCCATTCCTCTTAGTTCTCTCACTCCCTGATATCTTGAAAAGTCCTTCCCCAGCTTTTTTGTAGGCCCCCTTCAGATACTGGAAGGCCACAATAAGGTCACCTCGAAGCCTCCTCTCTTCCAGACTGAACAGCCCCAACTCTTTCAGTCTGTGCTCATAGGAGAGCTGCTCCAGCCCTCTGATCAACCCAGTGGCCCTTCTGTGGACACTCTCCAGCATGTTCACATCCTTCTTGTAATGGGGGCTCCAGAACTGGATGCAGTACTCCAGGTTAAAAACTTTCCAATACTCAGTTTCATGGCTTTGTTTTAGTACCCTAGTAAAAAATGTGACAGTTCATCACGAGGTGCCTCTTCTCTGGGCAACTCCTTGGGAAAAAATCCAAACCCAAAAAACTGGGACAGCAGAGTGACTGAGCTTATGCTCCCTCAATCTCCCTGCAGTGGGCAAAGTCTATTACTTCTGTATATTTCCAGCAGATCCCCTCAGCTGTATTCTTAGAGGAGCAAAGTTTATTCTTCCAAAATCCAGATATTTCATTTGCTACTGTGAATAATCCCAAACTGTGAGGAACTTTTTTTGTGATGAAAAAAAAAACAAACACAAGGAAAATTTCATAGCCTCCTTCATCTGAAATTAGAGATTTTCTATATTAGCCTGGTTTAGGTTATTTCTGAAAGATACGCAGTAAAAAGTTTTAATTATCCAGAAAGTTCAGGCTTCAGAATTGTATATTTAATCTGGATTTAAAGGAGCATTTTCTGAACAGATGTGCTGGTATGCAAACATCTGCTGCTTCCTTTCTCCTGAGCATGTCTAATTTTACTTACTTTTAGTTTTTTTTCTTCCTATTTGTTTGTGGTTTCATTTAAAGTCTTTCCAATCCTGGACAGTGTCTTTGCTCTCTCAACTTCACTAGACCAGTAGAATGTTAAGAGAAACCCTGTGGACCAGTAGGACTTTCAGCTGGGCAAATAATTTCTCTTCTTTAGGGGTTGCTCTTTTGGAACTTGAGCCAGATGGTTGTGGCCAGCTTCATCTTGACTTCATAAGTATGCTGACCCCAGTCTTATACTCCAAGTGGGAAGCAATGCCACTGTTACCAACACAGAGATTGCAACAGGTCCTCAGTTTGTCTTAGGTTGAACTGACTGCACTCGATCTCGTTCCTTAAGGCATTCAAACTGAGCTGAAGAAGGCAATTTTTGCCTTTACCAACAGAAGACTGGTGAGATGCGGGAAGTTTTTCATCACTTCTTTCTCAATATATGTTACAAAACTGATCATAAATAGTCTCTGGGTGCAATAAAATTGGGAGCCAGGCTTCTAGAGCAAGAGGGGAGAAGTAGGAATCTGGCAGCAAGTTTGGAGCCATCCCAAATATTGGGTGGTGGGTGGCAGGAAAGTAAAAGCCATCTGGTGGCTCAGATTTCCTGTATAAGGAGGTCCTCTGGTTTTGAAAATGTGGGCCTCAGCTCCTCCAGGAAACAAATGCTTGCAAAATGAAAAAGGAAATCTAATGGTTTGCCTGCGAATTTTGATATGTGATGCAGTAAAAACAGGGTTTCTAATAATGACATTTCTACATTTCTTCATTATGAGTCATGAGTAAACATGACATTTCTGCAACGCGATCTAGATATGTGATCAAAGATTAAAATGGAGCCATTTTAATATTTTAATTATTCCAGCACTGTCAGGCTTCAGAGTCTGTTATGCCAACACCCAGTGCAGAGCAAATAATTTGTAACAAAGAATTTTATCAATTTTAGCTGCTTTTTTTTCTCCATGCGGATTTTGTGTGAACAGGTCATTATTTTCTCAGATTTTCTCATTATTCGAAATGATCCAGGATGAATAATTTATACTAATATTTCTTGTTCTGCAGCTTCTCCACCACCAGTTTGTAGCTGCCTGGGCTAGTTTCCTCTGAACAAACAAATCACGTGGCCTGATTTCTGCTTTCAGGTTGGCTGAGAAGTGCTTTTCTGGGTAGGGTACTCCCATTTACGAGTCTTATGTGTGCACTCTGCAGATATATCCATTCTCCATTTTAAAATGCTGTTTCCAGAAGCACTCTTATGAGTTAGTTCATTCATTACAATATTCATGGGCAGTGAACAAGAATGCAAACACAGCAAAGCGAATTCAAATTTTTATCTCAGCAATTATTTTGCTGATTTTCTTTTTTTTTCCTTTTTCTTTTCTTTTTCTTTTTTTTTTTTTTAAAGTTCTCAGCCCTTACAGAATTTCTTACATCTTCTTTGGCTAACAAGCTAACAGAGTTTGGTAAGAAGGAGAGAGAGCTTTTTTAACAGACAGTGACATACAGATTACTGATATTTCAGTCCAGGGCCAGTTGGTCCAAACCCATTAGGAATAGGTTCCTATATTTGTCTTATAGTTTTGGGCATTTAACAGTGTATTACCATTTTACCTTGTGTATTTCTGTATATAACTGTACATACTGTAAATATCTGCTTGTATATTGTGCTAGCTGTAAAAATAAGATTCATTCATATTTCCAGAGCAGTCTGAGTCTAGTCTGAGTGATTTCCAAAAGAGTGGAGGGGCAGGGAACACCCAAACCATCACAATGTCTCATGAAGGAAGGATTTGACTTGACAATTAGTGAGTAAATCTGAAGAGTTGGGCCTCCACTCTATCATCCACTAAAATACTCATTCTATTATATCTACCAAGCCTAGCAATACAAAGTCTGTAAGATGTGAAGAGAGCCCTTTCTTGATATACTAAGTCTGAAGAATTCCTTCCTAACATACACCAGCTAAACTCCTCTTTGTTAAAGTTGTATGTCTTCTCTTTGCAGCTACCTGCATATCTTGCTCTTCATGCTGCCTGTGCCAGGCAGTCCAAATTTCAAATAATCTGCCAGTAAGGCAACTTGAGTATTTCCTAAACCAGTGTGTTCACTCATGACCCTTTGCTCTAGAGATAGTTGAAGTCTAGCACTTTTATGAAGGAGAGAAGATACCAGAGGCAGGTGTCTCATCCACAGACTGTGAAAGCCTTGCTATAACAAAATACAGTTTGATTTGTAAATTGGGCAGCCTGGATAATCAATTTTTTCAGCATCTGCTCAGCAGGCATCCAGTCCTCAAACCTCTAAGGTCTCACAGGAGTGCCATCCACCACCATGAGGCAAATAAACCCAATATTTATATTGGAAATGTTTCCTTTGCAGTTCATGTTTGGAAGAAACCCAAGAGCAGAGATGGTCTTGGAGCAATTTGCCCATCAATTAACGTTATTAAATAATTCCTGAATTCCTGGTCTGCCAGAGCAGTTTCTTGCAGTGTGGCTCTGGCCATAAAACCAAGGATGAGGGGTGAAGTAGGGGCCATAGGGGAGCAAAATGAAGCTTCCTGCTTCCTTTTGACTTCATACAAGACATGGGACACAGGGGCTAAAATGTTTGGCAGAACTGCTTTCAAGAGCATCTGTTGTCTGTGAGTGGCTGAGGGTGAGTCACGCTCACCGACACAGGATCAGAGAGCCTTCCACTTTGCAAATGGTAAGTGATGGCGACAGTTAAGCAAGGGAGTCCACTGTGACTCTCCTATTCCACCATGTGTCATTATAAGCCTGATGGAACATCCACAAAGAAAATACTGCGCTCCAATTGCTTCTTTAGTTGTCCTTTCCTGGATAAAAGGAACATCCATACACATTTAAAGTTTCACCTTCTCATTCGTTTATGTTTTCATCCTCAGAGAGGTGACTGTGGGAAATATCTGTAATGCAACTACATCCATCTGTCAGCCTACCTTTCCCTGCAGTGGTTATGTAGAGCCCTACAATAGTACCTCCAGGAACCAAAAAAAAGGTGGGTTATAAAGTGTTTTTTTTTTCAATTGACTAAAGAATATTTTTTTCATTTTCCATTCTCCACAGATGCCTTTTGCTACTGATGAGTACTTCTACATTTTGCCCTTGTGTATTTATACACACAATGTAAGCACATAAGATGCTAAATCCAACAGGCCTTTATTCCCACCAGATGGAAAAATTTCCCTTCAGCACCTACAAACTCATGCATATGTAAATACAAACCTAATTATACATTAGATGTGAGTATCCAGGTGTATCTGCAAGTATCTGTAAGCATCCTGGCCTGTATCAGGAACAGTGTGGCCAGTAGGACAAGGGAGGTTATTCTTCCCCTGTACTCATCACTGGTCAGGCCACACATTGAGTACTGTGGCCAGTTCTGAGCTCCTCAATTTAAGAGAGTTGTTGAGGTACTAGAATATGTCCAGAGAAGGGTGATGAAGCTGACTTATTAGTATGTTTTGCCCAATTTCAACTTCTTTGGCTTACTTTTGATAATTTCTTTTAATTTTTTGTCCCTCCATTGCAATTCCGATTGAACAAAGCCAGTTCTCAGGATGGAAATCACCACATACGCAGTTTAGACCTGATGAGGTTCAACTGACTACCAGGAGTCTTTCTAAAGACCACATTTAACAACTTTGGCTTCAACCATTGCTATCATTGTAATCTATATTTCTACATTTCATCCAGGTTAGTATGTTGCTCAATAAGTAGTTTGAAAACACAGCCCATCACCATGTATGATTTCTTTTGACAGGATACTGTGAATCCTCTCCATTTCCATCTGTGTGCCACCATGCAGGGCCTCTCCACCAAGGCATCTGCATTGAGAAGCATGTCTCACACACATGAGGTTTTCCTCATGCACTCTCTAGGGTAAAGACTATCACTGAGAATCTCAGAAGAGCCCCACTTAGCTTCCTGGCAGTGGGCTATCTGAATGCCTTAAGCAGCTTTGACAATCTTGACTTGCAAGCCTTGTAGTGTGAAAATTATGATAGTCTGTCTTAGTGTTGATATGCATAATATATGCACTGGCCTTTTAAGTTAGGCTTGACTGGAGACTTAGCAAGCCTATCTTCCAGAAAAACTGATTGCTCGTGTGATGGTTTGGGAATTAGCTGCCCACACACACACAATGAAGGAGGTCTCCCAACCTAAACCTCCTCCCTCTCCCTCTTTCCATCCCCTCAAAAATAACCAGATCAACCCAAGAGAGATAGAGTGTCCTTCTTATTGGTGGGAACTGCCATGGTGAAGACTTTGTTTATCACGTCCTGTGGAACGTGATGGTGACCATCCTGCCACCTCACTCCCAGAAATTGAATTTCTCTGGCAGGTCCTTTGACTTTGTCTCTCTTAATGGCAAAACTTGCTTACAACAGAATGTCAATTATTTTATTACCTTTCTCAATGACTTCCTCAGCAGTTTGTCCCCACACAATGATATCATTGATGAGTTTTATGTTCTGGAGCTTTACCTTTCTCCAATGCATTGTGGATCACTGAGTGACAGATGGTTGAAATGTGTTGAACTGGTACTGGATTCCTCTCCAGGAATGCAAACTGAGGCCTGGATTCCTTTGCTATGGGAATAGAGAAGCAATGTCTATTGTAGCATACTATTTGGCCTCCTTCGATTCCAGCTCATACTGGAGTTCCAGCATATCCAGTACAGCTGCACTCATGGGTGGAGTCAGCTCATTAAGGGCATGGAAGTCTACTGTGAGATACCAATCTCCATTAGGCCTGTGCACAGGCCAAATTGGACTGTTGAAAGGTGAAAGCTTTCTCAATGACAGCCTGACTCTCCAATTGATGAATCAGCTGATGAATGGGCAACAAAGACTCGCGGTTAGTTCTCTACTGCCTGTGATGCACAGTTTGAGTAGCAATTGGCACCTCCAGATCCTCTATGTCATGATGTCCCACAACTGTAGATTCATCTGAAGGTTCATGTCTAATGGACAATTTCAATTTATCATCCTCAGTTCCTGCAGATACTATTCCAAAGGCTCACTTGTGACCTTTAGGATCTTTGAAACAACCTTGTCTTAAAAAGTCAATTCCCAGAATGCAAAGTGCATCAGGACCAGTTACAATAGTATGTTTCTTCCACTCTTTACCAGTTAAACTTAGCCTGCAACTTAGTTAACTCATGAGATCCACCAGTGATGCCTTTGCTATTGGATGGCAATAAAGTACACTGAACACCTGTGTCAACTAAAGCCCTGTATTTCTGAACTTTTGAACTGCCAGGCCACCTAATGAATACATTCCAATAGATTCGGTTCTCTCCACTATCCCTTTTCTCCTCCTGGCTGGAGGCAGGGCAGCCCTAATGCTGAACATGGCGTGTGGGGTGTGTACAATGATTGGTGTTGTTGTGAGAGAAATTGCAATTGTTGGAATAATTGCAATTGCTCTGGGAAGTTGAAGAAGTGACAGTTACTTTTCTGGCATTGCTGCCTCTGTATCTGCCACTCTGCAGTTCCTTGACTCTTTTCAAATGAGCTGAAGTAGGTTGAGTGTCCCACTTGTTCATGTCACCAAATTAGTCACGCAGGATTATCCGCAGTGACCCTTTTTGATGTCTTGGTGGAATTTGTCTTCTGGGCTGGAATTGCCTTGCAGGAGGTGGGCATCTGTTCCTGGTGGTAGAAACATGCACCCATTCAGGAGATGAAGGGATGATATCCTTTGCCAGATTGGATATGGACATTTTAAATTCCTCCTTCAGTTCTTTAATGGTATCTTTTATCTCTGTAGTCACAGATTTTATGGCAGAGTCTAGGGCAGAATGCGACAAGCTGTCCTCTGTCTGCCTCAGTTGGTCAGTGAATTCACCAACAGTGAGAGGCCTTCCATTATCACTCCTTGATAGAAACCTGCTAGCCAAGATGTTAGCATAGGATGATGGAGCAAGTTTAATAAGCTTCTTTGTGAGACCTGTTCCAAGAGGAATGTCATCAAGTTCATGTGCACCATGATCTCCAAAAAGCACTTCCTTCACAGCAAACTCCTTCAGAAGCTTAATTCTCTGCTCAATGGTGTTCCACTTCTTGGCTGTCCATGGCAAATCATCTCAGGAAGAATATCTTATAGCCACAGCCAAAAGGAGGCATGTCCATAAGCTAGCCTTACCAACAGGGATTGCCAGGTGTTTCTCATTCCACTCTCCTTTGTGAGTGGCCCTAGCTGCTTTGCAGACTTGTCTCCTACGTGTAGGGCATTTGCACCAGTAGTACAACATCTCACCAGCCAGTTTAGGATTGGATCTCCTGATGCTCTTGAATATTCCTTCCTAACTTCCCTGATCTCTTTGAGGGGATCATTGGAATCATCCTCCCCTTCTTCCTCTGGTTGCCCTGATTGTCCTTGGCCTAGAAACAGAACTTTTCTAAGAGCCCTCTTAAACTCCTCAGAACCATCCTCCTTCTTGGTAGCCAAACTCACATAATTTTTCTTGTCAGAGTATTGAGACCTGAGTATATTGGCTAAGTCTCTAAGGCTGTATTTCTCCTCTTCTTCCTTTTGTGTACCAGAGGTCCACTGCCTTAAATCCTCTCTTGAATTGCTCGTCGTCAAATGTTTTGTCTTAGCCTGCACCTTCATGGGAGCAAGAACGGCTTTGGAAGTACCTTCTAATGGGTCTGAATCTCTGAGGGTCTGATCTGGTGCCTGTGAGTTTGAATTTGATTTAGGGTTAGAAGCCTGTGGGATTTGAACTGGGTGCAGAATTACGAACAGCAGAAACCTGGATGGCTTGAAGAGAAGAAGCCCTTTGGCCATCTGCCATGTTATTGGTAGATAACGTACTCTTGGCCTAATTCCCAGAATCTGTGGTAGCTGTGTCACCTTCTTCTCCCCCCATAGGAATTTTAGAGCAATTGTTTATGGAACATGAAACATATTGGTTTCCTTCTATCTCAGAAGCTTGTGAGCTTTTAGAAATCTGCCTCTTTCATTTTCTTAAAGCAGCCATGTTCACATTTTTCATACACAATGCTACCATTAGTCCTAAACCCAGAATTATTAGGGCAATATTCATACATGATAAATATAGCACTGTATTACATGTAAAGAACTCACTACAGGGATCTGGCAGTTCTGTTTTAGGCCAGACAACATGCATTAAAGATGTGGGAGGAGAAAGAGGAGTTGTAATATTACCTGGCTTATTAAAAGCAGAGTTGGTAATAATTTTAGCAATATTAAAGCCAACCCAGCTGAGAACATAATCTCCAAATTTCAGGAACATCTCTTTTAGCTTTCTCCATATCATACCAAAAATCAATGAACCATTTTTTGCTGTCAACCAACAGTAGAAAAAACATGCCTCTAATGGATGAAAAATAGAAAATAAAATGTAAAATAACTTCATCTTAACTTCCAGAGTTAATTAACAATCAATCAAATTGAGTCAGCCCCATGGTGAGCACCAAATAACCATATCAACCCACATACATCCAACATGATAAATCTGGAGATATCTGAGGTGAGATGTCAAAAAGACAACAAGGAGGTTAGAGGAAGAAAAGGTTAGATTGGATTAAATAGTTAAGGCAGAGGCAACCACAGAGACCAGACCACCAGAAAGAAAGAACAGAACTGAGAGCTGAGAAGCATGTGAGAAGTGACCGACCTATCTATATCCTTACTTGTTGTGTTTCTCAGCAGAAGAATGAGTGATGTTGGGTTTTTTCTTTCTTCTCACAGCTAAGGATTTAATTTCTCTCAGTAAAATATTCCCATTAGCCTCAAACCATCACAGCTCATGAGCACAACAGTGCAAAGGTTGCAGAAGGACACCTTCCTGCTATTGAGTCAATGCCAAGTCAGGATTACAGTCTTTTCATTTGATGTATACTAAATTTTTAAAAAGCAAGCACAAGCAACACAAAAAAAACTTTAAAACTCAAGCTACCAACAATGTGCTTGATGAGTTTAAGATCCACAGGAAAATATTTAATGTTGCACTACAATGAAAAGAATTGGTATGAAGCTTAAATGGCAAAGCAGTGCAAAGAACTGACACAAAGCATACTGGCATGTACAGCAACACCCACACAATCAAAAGCATTCAAGGAAATAAAAAAAATAAATAATCAAATGACTAAAGATCTGGCTATACAAGGGAGTTGTATAGCAAAAATAATCTCCATCCACAGCTATCCCAGGGATTTGAACAAGCTGGGAAAGGTTGAAAAGAAAGAAAAGAAGAGAAATAAAAATGCAGTCAAATACTTCATTAATTGTTTGGGTTTTTTTAAGCTCAGCTGTATTTCAGTACTAACATTTAGAGGTGCATTTCACCCCAAAACATTAAATTTGGATATCTTTAGATTTTGGGGTGCTTAAAAATTATTGAGATACTACAGCTAAGTTTGCATGTGGCCTTAGTCCCAAGGAAAAAAAAAAATCCAAATCAAATCCATTTCAAACTTTGTCTGTTCAGTTTCATGTTTCAGTTTGGATCCAAATCCAGCATTTCCGCTCAGGCTTTACTTATGTCACTTCATATCATGTCAGAAGGCAAGACCATACAGCTGGATGTAATGTAATAACAAGATAAAACACAACAAAGCACAATGTAGCACACCTCACACAATAACACTGCAACAGCCACCTTTACAAAATAAAAGCTCTCTCTTTTTTGTTTTTTTTTTTCTTTTTTCCTTTCAATATCCCTCCTAATTTTAATGTGCACTGAATATTTGGGGTAATTCAGAGGATAAAATGCAGGAATATCCAGTGAGCCCTATGCACTTCCATACCAGCGTCTGTCTCTTAGTTACAGCAAGGGTAATGTTATCAGCACCAAGCAACCCAGAAGAAAATTATCAATTGGTTACCAAGAAACCTAATGATTTCATCAATAATATTTTACCAGTTACAAAGGTCATTTGGAGAAGTAATGCCACACGAAATGTGCTTGTGAAGTGGGTGATGTGTGGGTGGCTGTTAAGGGTCAACACTTCATTTCTCATTTCTTTAATTGATACTTCTGAATGAGTATTAATTGAGCTGCAATGAGAAGAGTGTGCAGTTTGACAATGCAAGTGACAGGATGGAAGTGCCATTTGCAGAGTGTATATAACCACAGCTAACACCCTCAAAGCGTTAATTCCATTTTATGTCTTTCACATTTAATAGCAAATTTGCCATTTAATCTTTAAGACAGAAGTTACTTATTCTCAATCTACCTCTCACTTGCACTGATATAATCTCATGCCACTCAGACTGGCCTGTGGCATGAAGCACATCACACTTTCAAATCAGGTCCATTTTTTCATTAGCTCATATCCTTCCTGAGATGCCCTCCTTTACAGATGGCTGATCAGCAATCAACACTAGTTTGTTTCAATCAGAAAAGCAGCCGTAACTTCTCATTTAAAGACTGTTCCTGGAGAAGCGCATTAGTCGAAGGCATAAAGCTGGCACTGGGGCAACAGTGACTCTCACAACTGATTTCTTCTCAGGATTTTTTTTTTTTTTAAAGAGATAGATCTCTTTTTATGTGGAGACCTGTTTTTTATTTTAAAACAAAGCATAATGAAATCCATGCCTTTACGTGTTGCAGGGAGCCCTTCACATAGCGTGGGCAGGTGCCAATAGACTGTAAATCTGAAGAGTGAGTATAAAAGGTAGCAAAAGCCCAGGAGGAAGCCAGAGAATAGTTCCCATATGCACAGACTGACACTTTCTCCCTCTCTGTTCTCCCTCCAGCAATGCAGTGCGCTGCCTTTTGAGCCTACTTGACTGAGGTTAAGCATTTACACTTTTTCAGAGGACAGTCAGTCCACTCAGGGAGACACTGACTTTCATAACAGGAGACTTCAAAATGATTTCCCCTCTGCTTAGGCAGCTCAAAAGCACACGCGCACAGAAGCAAAGGTCAGATGTCATCCAAGTGGTGGGAGAGTGCCAGCTAAACACTTGGGATATATTTTTATATTGGCCTCAGCTCAGCCTCCAATTCTGCAGGAATCTACTCAGCACCCACAGTTCACTCCAGTGCATTAACCTCGGGTGCAAATGGTAGGATTTAGCCTTCCAGCACTGACTTGTGGGTGCAGTCAGATAGCTAGATAACTTAATGATATCATTTGCACTCACAGCTAACGGCAGGTAGGAAAGAAAACTGAAGAGACTGGAAAGAGAGAGAGGTCCTTTTTTTTTATATCACTCTTCCCCTCCCCTCCTCAAAATCAGTTTTCTTGCAGTCAGGGAGGAATTGCTTTTTTAGCTTGCAGTCCAGAAAATACAGAGCTGCTCATCGCTTCTTTCCCTGTGGTGGCCATTTGCAGTTGAGTGCATCAGTCTCCTGCTCAGCCTTTTTCCTTCTATTTGCACGAGCTGGCAATCCACAGGCTACTCGTTTCTCTTTACTTACTCACTGCTCTCTCCTCCTTCATTTTACACACATACCTGCTTTTACATTTGAAATCATTCCAGAGGTAGCTTTTGCCTATTTCCATCTGGCCTTATCCCTCTGCCTTTTAATTATTTGTTGATTCTGTCTTGCTTCTTTCTTTTTTCCAACTGCTGATGATTTTCTGATACCCAGTTATTCGAACTAGTGTGTGTTTTACCCACTAATACTCATATCCCTTAAGGCTTCACCCACATCCCTGACTTTATTTTCCTCTACCATCTCTCATTTTCTTACATGCAACCGGGCCTGCCCTCAAAGAAACTGAAGGAAAAGCTGGCTCCCTGGGCACTTGCCACTGCTGAGGTTTAATAAAAGCTAATATGCAAGCATGATGTCATTCACATGTCATCTGCATGTCATCAGCTCATCCATGATTGCAGAGGGATGGCAACAGATGGCAATTTGTTTGCAAGCTCACAGAAGCAAGGACTCTAAAAGGACCTCATGACTAACCAAAGTCTGTGGATATCAGGAATGCACACAAAGAAATTCAATCAATAAAATTATGCTGGCTAAACCAGCATTGGCAATAGGCACCCTGGAGAGGCAGGGCTTCTCCAGCCCATGGGTGGTATGGATCCACTTTGCATGAGTTCTTCATTTACTGTAAGTAAATGAAGTATTTCTTCATAGCTAAACCAAATGTGAGTTACATGCAAAGTTGTCCTGAAACTTAATTACTCCTCCGGTTTCCTATGAAGTCAGTGTTCAAATGGCTGAATTATGCCATTTGGAAAGGACAATTGGTTATTACACTTAGCAGATTGTTTGTGACAGGAATGGGTTAATTTTCCTAACCTTTTCTGTTCTTGTTCCACTTGCAGGGTTGTCAAAAGGATGGATAAACGTGTTGCTATTTTCTGGTTTTGTTTCAGTGTCTATCACGAGAGTGGACCAATTTCATACCATTTGCTGCTTTCATTACTGTCTCAGGGTTGTCACAAGAATTGATAAATTTCAGACTGTTTTTCTTGTCCTCATTACAATCTTAAGGTTGTCATGAGAATGAATTGATTTTGTGCCATTTTCTGTTCTCATTACAGTCTTTGTCATGAGAATGGCTTCATTTGAGGCCATTTTTGTTCCTGTTACTTACAATCTTTTGTCACAAGAACAGGGATTATTTGATGAAAATGAGAAGACAGCATCTCAGACACAGATTCAGGGATAACTTGTTCTTATGACAGAGATCATAACGAGGACAGAAAGCAGTACAGAATGTATCCATTCTCAGGATGATTTTAAAGGTTGTGATTTTATGACCCTGATTGTGCCAGCTGACTTTTCCAGGAGGAGATTTTACCACTTTCATTGTAGTAACCACTACTTCATTCACGCTACTGATAGAATTCTCCCTACTCAGCAAGGGAAAATATATTTATACAGAAGCTATCACAAGAATGAACAAAGCTGAAAATAATCAGGATGTGCACAGAAACACATAATTTAATCTTCAGCTGGGACTTCAGGTGCTTTTTACAAGATCCATCTAGGAGTCACCACTGTGAATGATATCACTGAGTACAGTCATGCATTTTGGAGCATTAAATACACAGCAGAGATGTGATTTTGTGTGTCTGGCTGATTTTGAATTTGCCTAAGCTCGTATGTAGCCCACTTGATCTGGGAGCTCTGGGACTCTTGAATTCAAAGGAATGTAAACCATTGATTGCAACCGAGTCCCTGAAACTCAGCTAAGAATAAGTTACTGCAAATGAAAGGGTAGAAGTTAGAGACCAAGGCATGTACAACATCCAGGGAGCAGAAAACCTAGAAGTAATTATTGTGTTCTTGAAGCTGATCAAAGAGAAGCTGCAGGAAATGTTGAATAAGTGAAGGTCTGTATAGTACATGGCAGGGGAGAAGGTGGCAATGAAATAGAATCACCATGAGATCGAAGCTATGGACATGGAACACGAGAAAGTAGTTGTGGAGGAAGGAAAGACAAAGCTGGAGAAAAATCTACAGCAGAAGAGAAGAGTGTTAAGGCACAGCCAAACACTCAGAAATACCTGGGTTTGGTTTATGAAGACAAAGAACAAGAAAGGACAAGAGAAGGAAGAGAAAACTAAAGAAGAGAAGGCTTTTTTTTTTCCCCATGATGGGATAGACAGGAAAGCCCCAAAGTGTGTACATATGTCTGCTGACAACATTTTCAGTAATCATTAGCAAGTGGCAACCTTCTACCTTTAAAGACCTTACCATTATTGTCTTTAGGCTCACCAGCTGTTTGTTTATTTGTTTTTCATCAGCAACTAAGATTTTATTCCTGAGCTTGGACTCCTGGTTCCATCAGACACCAAAGACAGACATGTGTATGTGATTTCCTTCAGCAGGCCTATCAAGATGAGATTTGAAGGAGAGGAAATGGTGACTGGGGAGCCATTGCCATAAAGAGGATTCAAGCTGTGAAGCAGCCCAAAAGGAGACTGTGATAACGAATACACACTGGAACTGCTTGGATGATCATCCTGCAAAGCTGTCTGGGAAACTATCAGAAAATTCATCTGAAAATAAGTGTACCTGAGCAGTGAAAGAGATCACCAGTAAAAGGCAAGTGAGGGGGAGGGACATTACCCACTGGCTAAGTAAAATAAAGCAGGAATGCTGCAATAAATAGACCTGACAGATGACCCCTGGTATTTCCTTGGCCAATTTCTATGAACATTTTATTGATCTTTTACATTCTGATTTGACTGTCAGAGCCTATGATCCTTTGCTTGTCGGTCCCGAACCTCTCCCCCTGCTCCCACATTTACCATATGTACCTAATCTCACTGCACTGTCTACCATCTGCCATTGTTTGAAGTATATGGGAATATAAGTTTAATCACAAAAATGGTGGCCCTGGCTGTGTATACTACATGAATGTTCAACTTTCACAAGATGAAGTGACCTCCAAGTGGCTTACTGCTTTTCATTAATTTCTCTGTATAATTGAACATTTTTCGGCATCTCATTTAACAAACTGTTAAGCTTCTTATTGCACAGAAGGGCCATGTGATGTGCAGGGATTCTGAAATGCTTCCCCTCATTCACAGTTCTCCTACTAATATCCTGGGCATTATTAGTAGTTCACAAAGCCAGCACATTTTCTTTTTGATAAGTGTCCCTGTTCTGCCCTCCTTTGTCCACCTCCAAATGCCGCCTAGTACTTACAAAGAATAAAATCGTGCTGCCTAACTAGCCTGGTGCTTTGGATTGCTACCCCTACTCACTCAGTTGCCTGTAAGGGGATGTACTTATATCAGTGAAAGATAAATCCCAGCTAGAAATACAGGTCCCTGACAACCTAATCACTGAAACCCTGTCAAGTAACCCCTAATTTTAAAGCGAGTGGTTAATTCCCAGCAAATTGATTTATGCACTGTTTGAGGTTTGGTGAGTTGTGTTGTTCATCTGTTATTACCAGGAACTCAGCTCAGCCTATTCATTTAGACCACTGACACAACACAGTGCATCTCCCAAGAAAATTTCCTTTGTCAGCACATCTAGAATTTGCTAATTAAATCAACGATGACATTATTCACTCTCTGGAAGAAAAAAAAAATCAACTTCTCTTTCCATCTCCCTCTTAATCCATGTATGTGTGCATAAACATGTACATGCCCAAGCAGAGTTTTTAACTGTCATTTGTAAATTAATTCAGTCTACAGCCTTGAATAATCTTTTTTAACTACTTCAGTCAGCTCAAGATCGGCTGCTCACCTCGGTAGACAGGCACTGTCTATACACCTATAAACTCACTGACCTCTAAAGTGTGTGTGCGTCTATCTGCATGTGCATGTCCATGTGGTTAAGACTGGGGGCCATGTGATGCTGACGAGCAATTCTGACTCTTGCTTCTTCAGAGCACACCCTTGAAGTGCAAGTTTTGTGAAAATGATAAGGTTGGCCAGGAAGTTCTTTTCTCTTCTGTGTTATTGCAGCAGAAGTGAATTCAAAACATCAAGAAAGACTAGTTGCTCCCCAAGCCTTGTAATTACAGGTCCATAGTATCACTGCAACTCTTCATACAATTTAAGGTGTAGAGAACAAAAGAACATTCAAATTAACCTTTGTTGAGCAACCACTAATTCTTCAAAGGATGATTCTTCTCTTAAGAGGTTAAAGACTGCTTAATAAGTGACAAAAAAAAATGTTTATGCTCAGAGCCCTGCTTCTGCAAGTGTTAGGTGAATGTGGAAGTTATGCTCTGGAAACAGCCATTAGTGGCACTTGGGACACTGTCTTGCAGAGCCATTGCAATGCAATAATACATTGCCCTGGGTGTGCAGCATGGCTTTTACCCCCATGATTAACCTCACATTTCCTCATCTATTCTGTAACATACCTGTATGTGCCCATGCTCTGTGGACTACTGCCTTATCACAGCTTGGATGTCTGCAGTGCAGCCGAGAAGAAAGGTATCGGTGATGCTCTATCCAAGTCAAAAGCCATCCCTGGGTCAAGACTATTCACCTTGTGAGATCACTTCACCTCTGTGATGGGTGCATTATTCCTTATCACTAGATCACAACAAGTCCATCCTTCCAAGGGAAAACACAAGAAGATGACAAGGAAATGGGAAGCTGTTTAAAAATGAAATGGCTCTATCACTGATGCACATAAATGAGCATGTGACACTTTACTACCACCATTACCCGCAACCCCAAACAGCTTTTTATCCTTCTAAACAGTCAGGTAAACTAAATTTCACTTTTCAAGAGAAACTGACCCTCAATAGGTCTCAGAAAAATAAAACTAAAAGGAAACAACTGGACACCATGTCATAACCTTCCTTTTCAACACTGGCAAGTTGCCCTGTGCATAGACTTGCTCTATGCCTACTGATCTTTCTAGCAAAGGCTTTCCCATATCACTCTTTATGAATGCCCTATGTGTGTCACTACTGAGGCACGTGTTGCATGGTGCCATGCTTTCCAAGCAGGTCTTGAGGTAACACCTCCTCAATCAATTCCAATTCCATATATTTTTTTTTTTATTCCTTCTATTTAATTCTATTTGTTGAAGCCATTTAATACCCTTGTTTAGTCAAACACAGCCCTGATGTATGCTCTTGGACTGCTGTGGAAAGGTTACAGCATTTCATGCTTTCATTCTTCATATCCAAAGCAGCAGTGCAGTTTTTCCACCAACTCATTGCTTGCTAATGAACATTTTTTTATTTATTTTTTTAAGCAGCCTGTCATTTTGTTTAATGTTGCAAAATAAGGCAGTCTTTAAGTGGGATCTGATTTTGCTAAGAGATGTCTAAACTTAAGTGAGATAATGGATGTAACAAAATACCACCAAATATGACAGCTTTGTTCTGCCAATGTAATTTGCTGATTCTGGAAACCAAGAGCAGAACAGCCTGTGCCAGCCTTAGAAAATAGGCTTGTTTGACAGATATAGACCTGCTTAAATATCAGCATACACTACATTACATAGCAGACTTCTGCATTCATTTGTGGGTTTTAGTCACTTGTCATAACAAGGGGTTTTTATTTTATTTAAAATGTCTCATTGTTCCTATCACTCTGGTGCCCAAGTACAGCTGGCTGTTCTTTCCACTCCTCAAAGTGGAGGGTGATGTTAGCTGATGGAGATACCAAACTCTTCTAATTATAATAGTGTTAAAAATAATAACTTCTTCTTCGTTTGCTTCAGAAGAAAAAAAAAAATCTGGAGAAAACTTTAATTGGACTTAATAATGTCCTTATGACAGATGAAGAAAAAGGTAGACAACTGGTAAGAATGCTCTAGGAGCACAAACTGTTCAGATACTGTTGGTTTTCTCTTGCTGACTACATGCCATTAAAAGAAGCCCTTCTTACCATGACATAGAGCCTTCAATATTTCCTGTTAGGTTCTCAGTGGCCTATTACTTATACTTACTTGTAGCTCAGATTCAGAGTTTTAAAGTACATGACTAAAAGTTATTTGATTTACCATGCTCCTGCATGCATTTGGATTTTCCAGTATCTCCCAACCCATACATATATACAGACATACAAGGCTATCTTCTGTTTACTTGCTATTGACACTTCCACATTTATCAGACTTATTTCACCTTACCTGAGACCTTCTGTCTTCCGCAGTCCTTTCCTCCTCTCTGCAGTTCTCCCATATTACTTTTTTACACTCTCCATTTTTCATATTTAAAGTTTTAAGATGTTTGGACCTTGGTTTTTAACAGTAACGTATTTCTTCACTTAAACATTGGTATATCTTGGTAAGGTCCTTGTGCCTTTCTACTTGATGATTGTGACACTTTCAAGTAGAAGTAACTGTAATTGTCACATATTACATGTAGCAAATATTTCCCCAGTAAATTCTGCCCAGGAATGTGATGTTGGCAACCTTTTCTCCTGCAAAAGAGGTGTGCTTAAAATGATCACCCACACTATGACTCTCCTGTACTCAGACCAGACTGATGCAAGTTAGATGCTTAGAATCAGAACATCAGATGAAGATTTTTTTTTAGATCAACAAAAATTAATGGTACTATGACATTTCATCTCGTTGGAGGATATGAATCTCAATGAGCTGTCCTGACTCCACTAAAATGGAGTTTTGCCACAGACCTGATTTTCACTTGAACCTGATTCTTCTTTATGTGGATTAAACTCAGTGAAATTCTAGGGGGTTCACTTATTTAAATCACTCCACTTACAAGTCTGGCTTTTTTTAATAGGAGATAAAACTATGTTTAGGTTTAAGGGGTGATCTGTGGAGGGAAACTATATAGCAGTTAAAAGGAAAGC
This sequence comes from Pogoniulus pusillus, assembly GCF_015220805.1. Classification (NCBI taxonomy): domain Eukaryota; kingdom Metazoa; phylum Chordata; class Aves; order Piciformes; family Lybiidae; genus Pogoniulus; species Pogoniulus pusillus. The sequence goes on from NC_087273.1 coordinate 31,595,344, forward strand.
CAGAAGTAAATCTACGCCTCAATTCAGAGTTGCACCCCTCAGTCTGGAAAGCATCTTTTCATGTATCTGGTGTACAGTAGATATTTCTGGTTGTGTTATTAGGGTTACTTTGCAAGTGGATGATATTTTAAATGCAGATGAGTAAAGTAGCTGAGCCAAGGCCCCTTCGGAAACCAAAGTCAGTGCTAGTCATAGAATCATAGAATCATGGAATCAACCAGGTTGGAAGAGACCTCCAAGATCACCCAGTCCAGCCTATCAGCCAGCCCCAGCCAGTCAACTAGACCATGGCACCTATCCCATTAAGACTCTGTCCCAGTTTAGGGCCATGAGCTACCCAGCAGTGGAGGGCAGAAATGCCACTTACTGCTTTTGAAGGGTAAGAATGAAGACACTGCTCACTGTTTGGAAGTTTAAAGGGAGAGCCTGTTTACAGGTGCCTACATGCAGAAGGCAGTCAGGCAGACTGAATATATCCACAAGCTAGGCCAAGCCTCTCAGACTAAAACCTTCTAGAATCCTCCACCTCTTCCACCCTCAGTAGGCTTCAGAGTAGGCCAAAACTGCCCTGCCCAGCTTAGGCCTACAAGGCCTCAGCAGGCCACATGACGCAGCCCAAAATTCCCTGCCAGCTAGAATCTCCCACACACAGACCATGAGATAAGGAAGGACAGGAGCTCTTCCCAGGGAAGTGAAGGGAGGAAAGGCAGGGAGAAGAAGGGCCTGGAACACAAACCCTATGAGGAGAGGCTGAGGGGGCTGGGGGTGTGCAGCCTGGAGAAGAGGAGGCTCAGGGGGGACCTCATTGCTGTCTACAACTACCTGAAGGGAGGCTGTAGCCAGGTGGGAGTTGGTCTCTTCTGCCAGGCAACCAGCAATAGAACAAGGGGACACAGTCTCAAGTTGTGCCGGGGGAAGTATAGGCTGTCTACAACTACCTGAGGGGAGGTTGTGGCCAGGAGGAGGTTGCTCTCTTCTCTCAGGTGGCCAGCACCAGAACAAGAGGACACAGCCTCAGGCTGCGCCAGGGGAAATTTAGGCTCGAGGTGAGGAGAAAGTTCTTCCCTGAGAGAGTCATTGGACACTGGAATGGGCTGCCCGGGGAGGTGGTGGAGTCGCCGTCCCTGGAGCTGTTCAAGGCAGGATTGGACGTGGCACTTGGTGCCATGGTCTAGCCTTGAGCTCTGTGGTAAAGGGTTGGACTTGATGATCTGTGAGGTCTCTTCCAATCCTAATAATACTGTGATACTGTAATACTGTGATGTTAGGAGGAAGTTGTTGCCAGAGAGAGTGATTGGCATTGGAATGGGCTGCCCAGGGAGGTGGTGGAGCCACTGTCCCTGAAGGTGTTCAAGAGAAGCCTGGATGAGGCACTTAGTGCCATGGTCTAGTTGACTGGCTAGGGCTGGGTGCTAGGTTGAACTGGATGATCTTGGAGGTCTCTTCCAACCTGGTTGATTCTATAATTCTATGATTCTAGGAAGAGAGCAATACCAGCTAGGCACTACCTTATAAGCTACGGAGAATGGAATAAAATAGTAATATCACAATAACCTGGGACAAGCAGGTCTGTCCCCTGGGACGGGGCTTTGTTTCTATAGTTTTCTTAAGGGAACCTGGTGTGTGTGTGTACCCCCAAACTACCACAGACTCATGTAGCGTGGAGTCAGGGGCTTATTCATGTCACTGTTTTCAATCACATAGTAGAGGGAATCAAGAGAATCCTCTTTGGGCTGCTGAGGATATTTAGCTGTCCTCTGTCACGTTACAAAAAGTCCCAAAAGACTGAATACCAAATCGTAATTCTGGCCACGGTGCAGTCTCTGGAGACTGTTATTTCTTCCCAAATGGGTAGCATATGTGAGGTTAGCCAATTTTCCTCACGAACCAAACAATGCCAAACACCCTGTAACCAGAAAAGCCTTGCCTGTGCATGAGCAGTGTGCAGTTCAGGCAGGTAAGGCACGGAGGAATGAGACCCTGGTGCAGGTGACAATGAATCATAATCAAGGTCCCTCAAGTTAATTTTCAAGCAATTATTATTGGAAGGGCAGGATGGTAGGTGGAGGAAGGAGGTTTGCCTTTGAAGACTGGATCTTAAGACCAGTGAGGTTTGCACACTTGCAAGTGTTAAACTGAAGGAGGGAGTAGGATCTGAAAACTAAGCACTTTAAGTACTGTGTCCTCTGACAAGAACAGCTATTCAGATTAGATATTGATAGCATGCCTATATTTATAGCTTCTGCTAAATGACCCAAGATGGATCATTTTATTTGCTAAAGAGAAACCTTGTCATTTTACACATTTTAGCAAAACTGCAAATTGCTGGTAATCTAGCAATGAGATTTCTTACTTCAGTTTAAACTAGTAAACCTCTCTCTCATTCTGCTTACAAATTTCCTCTGCCTCCAAGACCTAAGATAGAGGATCTTTATTACTATTTCAGTCAGAAACATGAGAAGATCATATTTTTATGAAATCTCAGTCCTTTTAGAAAAGATGTCCTGGAAGTTTTGATTCCTATCCTTCTGGGACTGGCCAGGGTGGGGAGGAAAATTCTGACTTGACACAGCTCAGATCATGTCTGAAGGTCAATTTCCCCCTCCCCCCCCCCCCCCCCCCCCCCCCAATATGTAAATTCAGTGCTGAGATATTTTCCTTCAGGTAGTTGGACTGACAAATCCAGAAATTGTTAGGTTCATATTTAATCTGAGCAATGACAGCAAAACACGACTGCTTTAGTTAAACCATTCATGTCTTTGACAGCTGCAAATCATGCACATGCAAAAATAAAGTTAACTCCACATGCAAAACTCCCAGCCACACTTCCCATTAATTTTCTTATAGATGAATCTGACAGAATGAGAGACAGTGGAGAAGCTCCATCTTACTTTTCCATTGGATACTAACTTTAACTATTAAAACAGTAAAATCTAAGCATTAGGTAACATCTGCTGATTAGTGACTGAGAAGCAAGCCCTGCAAACAGATACAAAGGTGATGAGTGAGATCTTTGGATTTTCCAAGGGGTGCCAGAAGTCTAACAGCATCACTGCTCTCTGTTACAGATGGAAATTTGCAACTCAGTATCCTAGGGGGAAGAAAATCCAGTTCATTACTGAAACTATCCAAAACGATCCATCTTTTTCAAAGGCCAAAACTAAGAGAAGCTGTTTAAAGTGAATTTAATATAACTTCCACTGTAGAGGATGGGAAGCAAAGGAAGAAGTTTAAAAAAAAAATATTTTGCATGCCAGGAGTCAGAGAACCACCCACTCATCTAGGCAAGCCAGAGAAGAGTGCAGGGGACACAGCTGCCAGATAAAATACATTACAAACTGAATGAGATCCAAAACACTGATGATCCCAGCCATCAGCAGAAACAGGGGAACAAAGAGAATTTAACTACATTTGCAGAGCTCAAACCCAAATTAAAAATGAGAGTTGACTACTCAGGTCAAACAAGCATCCAAGATCATCACCAGGAATGCACACAAAATAGTAGAGGTTGTACCCTTACAGAAAGTAGTTTGTATTATATGAACTATTCCATTGTCTTCAGCAAGGCTACATGAGTCACAAAGTCCTATACGGAATAAACTGAGGCATTAGATTTAGGTCATGAGTGTGCTATTTTCCTTTAGAACTCTTTATCTCAATACATTGCTGGAGACAGGATGAGTGACATAAACCAGTTCATATGAGTACAGGTGGACATCGAGTCAAGAGTTCAAGATGAGCCCAAAACAAAGACCATCCCACAGGTTCTTGGGACAAGGCATGTATCCTGAGTTCTCCTTCAGCTGCAGAGCGGTTTTAGATGCACCATGGGATACATACTGGGCAGAATGCTTCCCCTCCTGCCACCTGCAAAAGGAGATGTTTCTGTTGACATAACACAACTGGTGATTTAGCAGAGATCACCTGCAGCAATGCAAGTCAAAAGGATGAAGAGAAAAGCCCATACCCAAAATACAGATTCTCCTAGGTCTTGACTGTTCAACAGCCTTTCATGGGTACCACAAACCCAGCACAGCTACAGGAAGCACTGTAAGGTCTGCAGCCCCACCACCCACAGAGTTTGCCAAGAAGAACCATCATCAGAAGGCCTACTGAGGCTGCAGATCTCCTGGGCTTCATAATGGAAAGCACCTACACATTAAGGTACAGAGCAGATATAAAGACAGGGGACTGTCACAACTCGACCTACACACATCCCCAGATCACCAAGGCTGGTTTCTTTGTGCTGAAAATCCCATTCGGTTTTGCTTGAGGCTTTCAGTACAGTTAGCAAGACTGCAGCTCTGTGGGTCCTGCCTTGGAAAAGCTGCTGAGCACAGGCAACCCAGATAATCCAGTGAGAAAGACTTTAAACTGACTAGTATGAAGTGCAAAACACGTTGATGCTCTAGGATGGCTGTTTTTCCATCTTTGAAAGCAGGTAAGTCAACATTTTGATGCTTTCCTGCATGGAGATCTGAAATTTTACTGAGGTAGTCAATGTTACTGCATCATTACCAGAGGGAGTTTGATTCATTGAGCCTGATGAAGGATGGTACCAGTAAGGATTTTTCTTGGAGCTTATAGAAAAGATATCCTTTCCTCTCTTCATTAGAATGCCTGTATGTAGCTCATTTTTGCTAAGAAATAATTGTGTAAACTATTAGTCATGCTTTGGTCTTCATTTAAGCTTTCTTCTCTCCCAACACTTGAAGGGATGTTTGTGACTAGAGACCACTTCACAAGATTTCCAGCTGATGATTTTCCAGCTTAGCATTTCTGGCCTGACTCGCAGAGGATGATGGATCTGTTCTCTCTAACCAGTCTAGGGCCTTCAGCTCCATTCTCTGGAGATAACCAAGAAAGCTGGCATCTATGCTGGAGACAGTGAGCAGTTAAAGTCAGCAATACTTCACCTGTACTTGAAGAGCAGAATGAGGACAATTGAAACACTTTGCATCTGGGTAATCTTTGGCTTTGGCATAGAAATATTAACAGACTAAGCTTTAAACCATGTTCTTACTTTGGTGCCTCTTCTGCTTCAATATGGTACAGTACTGCCTTTTTCTTTTTTTTAGAAAAGTTTCACTGAGCATCACAGCATCACAGAATATCCAGGTTGGAAGAGACCTACAGAGATCATCAAGCCCAACTTCCCTGCCAAAGCAGGGTCACCTACAGCAGGATCACCTAGGAATGCATCCACGTGGGTCTTGAAAATCTCCAGAAAGGGAGACTCCACAACGTATATGTGCAGCCTCTGCCAGGGCTTTGTCACCCTCATATTAAAGAAGTCCCTCCTTGTGTTGAGGTGGAATCCGTGTTCCAGCTTGTACCTGTAGTTCCTTGTCCTATCACTAGGCACCACCAGAAAACACCTGGCACCTTCATCCTGGCACCCACCCCTCACATAAATTGATAAGATCCCCTCTCAGCCTTCTCTTCTCCAGACTAAACAGTCCCAGGTCTCTTAGTCTTTCTTCATAGGAAAGATGTTCAAGTGGCTTCATCATCCTTGTAGCTCTCTGTTGGACTCTGTCCAGCAGATCCCTGTCTCCCTTGAACTGGGGAGCCCAAAACTAGACACAGTATTCCAGGTATGGTCCAAGCAGGGCAGAGTAGAAGTGGAGGAGAATCTCCATAGACCTGCTGGAGACACTGTTATTAATGCAGCCCAGGATGCCATTAGCCTTCTTGGCCACACAGGCACATTGTTTGCACAGCCGTAAGTCCATTACAAATAAGACCCTAGGAGGGCACTGGTAGTGGAATCTCCCCCATGCTGCCTTTTGCTAAAAATGAGACATTGGAAAAGTGGTTGGTAACACTCAGCTCCCAAAGCATTGTCAGAGACCTCTCTTCTAGTCACCTTAACCAATTTTTTGCATTATGTTGACACTTTGACCCTGACACAGATCAGGAAAGGATGATCAAGGTTACTTCACCACAGTGCAAACACTGTAGTTTTGTCACAAACATAAAATAATAAGGTGACCCCTGAGATAGTAAGGCTTCAATTGAAAGACTCTCCTGTTTGTCCTAGTTAATGAGGAATAAAACATATTAGCCTGTAATGGGAAGAATTTTGGTAACCTTCCTTCAGGAGACACCAGGAGCAAATGTCCCTTAGCAGTTCAGTAAAAAAAACGCTTATGAACATGTTCTTTCTAAGCCTGTGTACACAGTAGTGAAAAATCACTTAATAGAAGTGGATTATTCAGAAAAAAAAATGTTTTGCAGCAAACTTGATAAAAAGGTTTTGGTCCTGTGGCAAAAAGCTTAGTTACAAAAGCAGAGGAAAAGAGGCTGCTCACTGCTCACAGCCCTTCATCTCACAGATCTTATCAAGGCTTCGGTTCAGTCCTCCCAGCACTGAGAGCAGGAAGGAAGAGCTTCACAGACACAATTACACCCTGCAACTTTCTGCCCTTGAGCCTGAAAGTGTGCCTCTCTTGGGGAAGTCCCGAGCAGTTTCGTTCAGTACAGATAAAAATTATTATTACTATTATTAGCAACACGAACAATTTTCCAGCTACAAGGGAGTTCCAGTTGGTGAGGAGTGTGGTAAATGGACCTGTACCGCACAGCACACGTGGAGGTTCCTTGCAAAGGAAGTGGGAGGTTCCCCCTCTCCTTCTTGCAGTGGTGGCCAGTTCTCTCAGGGAGCCCAGCACTCAGCAATTCTCTGCAATCCTGATTCCAAGCTAACCCTGACTTGGCCCTTGGAGCCTGCTTGCCATAGGCTATGGTCTGTTTCTATAGCTGCCTGCAGTCTTCATTGAATAAATGAAGCAGATACCCTTTTTAATGAATGAAACACATTCCCTTTTATTATAGCGACTCAGGCAGAAAAATGGGGGCGGAGAGACTTCTAATAATTCAGGTATGATTAAAAAGAGTATATTTACTGGCTTGTAGGCCTTGGGGAGAAGAAAACCAACACGGCAGCACAGTTTCTATATACATCCCTAGGGAAAAGTTCAAGAAATAAGAAAATGCATATAACCATTGTTTGCGTGCATTATGCAAGCTTTAAAAAAAATAGATAGGGCTGAGTTTCAGAGTATCAGGAAAAGTATTTGGGCTGCATCTAAGTGAGAAGGATTAGCTTGCATGATGTTGATTTATAAATGGCAACAACCAATCCCTTATATTCTCTCCTGCAGTCATCTCTCCTGCACAGTAATTCCCAGTGTTCCCTTTTGAAAGCCCTTGATACTCAGTTAGCCCCGAGGTATAATGTTTGATAATATAACTACTGCTTCTGTCACCGCGTTTTGTACAAACGCATTATATGTGGCCCAGAATGGTAAAGATTTATGTATGGGTATGGAAAATAAAAATCAGCATTGATTAAAAGCCCCAGATAGACCATCCAATCCCGCCCAGAGAACATCAGTTATTTTGCATTTTGACGTGGCGATTGATAACTCATAAATGCAAGCAGGAATGACAAATGCGGATGGAAACTGGCTTTGACAAAAACGATAACAGTATCAGTCTCGAGGGGCGATGGAGGTATAAGCAGGAGCTGTTTAAAATATTTAATCATTTTATGAAGGCTGCAAGATGTTGTTTGACCCTGAAGGAGTGTGAATGTCACATGGATCAGAAATTGCCAAGTCTTTGAAGTGAAATAAAAAAAATGGTGTTATTATAGATCCTTCTTGACACCCTATCATTTTTGTATAGGATTAAAAATATGTATACAAAGCTCTAGATAAAGGACTCCAGCAAAAGATGTCTTGGTTGAAGGGGGAAAAAAAAGTAAAGACATACTGTTGTGAATTTTTACTTCAAAATCCCAAAGCATCTCTTTTATATTCTTCTGGAACAGCATGAATAGAACCAGCAGCCCTCTAGTAAAAAGATTCCTTTGGTTTTTAACTACAGGGTAAATTACGCTTTACTTTTGTTACCTTAGGTCTGACTTTTGGTCTTCAAAGAAGATCTTTTTTTTTTCTTTTTATTTCTTTTTTTTTCTCCTTGTACTTAAACTCAGCAACTGGTATTGTGTGTGAATGTGTATAAGTATATCCATATGACCCCTAGCTGTAAGACTACATTAAATATGTTTATTTTATTATATACATGCACGAAGGTACGCAGTGTGCAAGGTGTGGGAATTTATTTGGGGCTTTTTTTTTATGGGAGAGGGAGGACCTGGCAAGTCAGCAGTGAAACCATACACTTAATTCTTATCTACATTTGTGTTTTTAAAATTTCCAGGTCTTCCAGAAGACCTGGAATCTAACCAGTCAAGAAAAAGTACCAAAGCCACAAGTAAATTCTGAGTGAATATTCCCATATGAATGAGGATTAGTTTATGTTTCACTGTGGTATATCAGCAGATGAAATATTACACTGTATATTTTCTCTTTATCTGGTGTATTTCTTCCCTCCCTCTTCCATACCCTCCTCTCCCCATTAAGACAATGTTTTTTGCTTTATTTTATTATTTGGATTTCGTTTAGTCAGGGGCATATGGGTGTTTGAAGGACATTTATTTTAAGAGGGAGATTTCTGAAAACTGTGGTTCTTTTAGGGTCTGGTTTTGTCTTGTCCTTGAAATATGCTGCTTTTTTTTTTTTTTTTCCCTCCCTATTTTGGCCTGTTCCATATATTTCTTCAGGGCAATTAATCATTTAGACTCGACATAATAATTTGTTTATTCAGTAGTTACATATATGCAACCTTTCTTTCTTTCCTTCCCTCCCATTAAATATTTTGCTTTCTTATCACAGAGGTTTCCACCAAACCTCTGGTTTATGCCTTTTCACTAATATTCACTGCCAGAAGCGTGCACAGATCTCACTTGCTTTGTATTAAGTTACCCTTGCCCTGCCCAAACCGCTAGGAAATTACACATATTCAACTTCACAACAGACCCCTCACGGTACAATGCGGTCACAGCTCTTTGTGTATCCTGCAGAAGCTGATCCTTTTATTTGCTTAGGATAGCACAGATGCTTTGTTCCTTGCTGTAGAAGGGATTCTGCCTATTCTCATTTACATGTCCCATTGATTTCAGCTAAGTACATACAGTACATGGTATTGCAGCGAAGGCTGTTGGAAATATCTCTGTTATTGCAGCACTCTCTGCAGCAAATCTGCACCACAATAAACCTCTTCCTGCAGCACCTAGAGATCCTCAAACAGCAGCAGGAGGGAAATGCCTGATGGTGTCCTGAGTGATACGTTACATTTTACTGTCACTTCTGGTCTGCCTACTAGAGCTGTTCTATCCCAGTTATTTATTAAAGAAATTTCAATGTCTTTTTTTTTTTTGTTCGATTTTTTTGTTCCTTCCTCCTGTTCTTATGAATTCCAGACCTTTTCCTCCTCTGCTCACAAATGAGCTTCCCTCTGAAGTCTGAATGACAAGCCGAACTTCGTGATCTTAACACAGATCCTTACAACACACGGCTTTTTGAGTACTTCCACAGGATTATTTCATGCTGATGGACAATAACAGAAAGGATGTATGCTTTTGTTGCCATTTTACTCACACACCTTCCCCCAGTATACTCCAGTCATTTCCAGATCTGCTGATTTTAATTTGCTAAGTCTGCTGGAAACAAGAAGAGAGCACACCTTTCAGAAAGGACAGAATTTATCCCACTACATTTGCCTTATTTTAAACTAATATAATTCTTCCCTGCCTTTTTTTTTTCTTCCCTCTTTTTCCCTGTCACTGCAAGAGGGGCTGTCTCTCTAATGACATAGGTAGATGTGGTACTTGCCAAGGGGAGCAAAGTATTAGGAGGAGAGAAATGTTTACTGACATTTCACCATGTGAGTGGCTTTGGGATGGCACAGGCAGTGCTCTCTGTAGCAGCAAAATCCCCTTGCCAGGTCCTTGCAGCAGACAGAGTATTTCCCATTGAGGCCCACACACAGCAGGGCCATGATTGACACCTCAATGTCACCACCAGCCTTGAGACTATTCACAGTTACGGGTACAGGCAGTGGTGGGTCAGCTCCCCTGTTGGAGGAGAGAGAAAAGCCCAGATCAGCCATCAAGCAGGTACATTCAGTTCACTTGAATTACTCACAGCTCCTTCTCCGGTTCACATGTGTGAGCTTTTAAAAATACAAGCACAAATGAAAACTGTGCATAGGCCAGCTACTTTCTGTAGCCATGGTCTCCAAGTTAGACATCTAGCTACTTTTAATCAGAACCATAAGTCAATCAACTGTCAAAATAAATGCTGGTCAGAAAGTAGCAGCCAATTTTGCAAGCAGTATCCACTGAACATGCATTTAGCTATCTCTGCACCTACCATGAATGAGACATGCTTGTGTGTACAGTATGGAAGCTAATTCCACCACTGATCTTTCTACAGTCATCCCACCTCCCCTACCTGCCTACTCTCAAAGCTTCTCCATTTTCACACTAGAGTGGGGTGGCACTTGGGGATACCAATTTTATTTGGCTTAAAATGCAACATATTTAGATAAATCACAACAGTCATGAATTTATGATGAATGTGTGGATGAATATGTGCATCTTAGCTTCTTTTTTTAAGGCTCATTTGTTAAAATTCTATTATTTTAAATCTTAATGGCTAAGGGATAACAAACTCCTTCCGAAGCTTTTGTTCCAGAGTGGATCAGCTTTTAAACAGAGAATGACTATAAGTTAAAGGTAATGCTAATGACATATTTTGTTTAACTCAGGACATCTTACTTCATGATGAAAGATTTTTCACATCAGCAGAAAAATCAAAGACCAAATTAATTTAGGGTGGACCAAACTGACATGGTTTTATAACCGTAATGTTTATTTTCTTACAAGTCTACTCTCCCCAAAAAAACTCTAACTCCTTCTTCCCCTGGGGATTTGTTTCATGCTACTCTTTAAATCTGCTTTGTTACACCTTGTCCTATTTATCCCTCAGCTCATTCCATAGGATGCTTAGTTTGGAAACTTTTAAAGTAAAAATTAAATGCATTGGAAAATGCCCTGTGCCATTTTAAGAGACTGGAGGGATGTCCTGGTAGCTTGGGGCAATGATTGTGTCATACATATACAATTAAAAATTACGTTTCTTGTGTCAGACAATCTGCCTTCTTCTGTGTTCTCTGTAGTCTGCTGAGGCTGCATCATATAAACCAAACAGAGAGAGTTTGGTGAGTGCATTTAATTCACCCTTGTTTCTTTGACTATCATTTGTTTATCAGGCAAAGACTGGTCTAGACCTTCATCAAAATGAAGAAAATGAAATTCCCACTAATTAGGGAGATCTCAGCACTTGCTAGATCTTTTCAAAGATTAAGAGGTTAATCATTTGCAGTCAGACGGTAAGAAATGAACCTCTTGTCTCTTCCTTCATCCTCTATGCAGTTCCTCCATTTCAACATCCTTGTTACTAAATCTGAGACAATGTGTAATTATACAGAAGGAAATCTCTCTGGGGTATAGCTGAAGTTGCTTAAATTGTGCTGATTTACAAAGATGAAGGATTTTTATTTTTTCCCCCAACTAGAAAAAAAAATTACCTTTTTTTCATAATGGCAAACAACCTCCTGCAAAGTCAACTCCTTTTCTGAAAGTCATTGCTAGTTTTATAATTTCTGAGTCATTAGATAACAGATAGAACTCCACACTTAGTGGTTTCAAATGTTTATGGTCTGCAATTCATTCTTAATGAGCTCTCTCCATGTCTTTATTCTTCTTCACACCCTCCTGCTGGGAAATGTCTTACTCTGCCTTGGCTTTTGTTAATGATTCCACAATCATTTCAGAGCCATTTCTTCTGCCTTATGTAATTCTGACACTGCATAAGAGCCTGGCTCTGCAGCCTCACAGTTGGAAATGTAACCTTTAATGTATTAATTTCTCTTGCTCAAAACAATTTAACCTCTGTCTTGGTTTTGTGATTGCTAAGTGTTCCAATTAAATGCCTCTTTCATTTTTTGTCCTGGAGGGCTTGATCTTACCAGTATTATGTTTAACATACCCTACCTAGCAAATGATGAGCACTCCAGGGTCCCCTCAAGTGTTCTTTATCAATCCATTATCTATCTCATGAGTGTCTGTCACATTTTCAAAACAACAACAGAAGAGATTAATTAAACTAGTTTTAAACACTAAATAACAACCCCCGCTACACATGGAAACAAATAATTACAAAGCAGGAGAAGGAGCAATCCAGGTGGAATAAATGCACTTCCCCCATCCCTCCCCCCTCCCGATCAATAGTAACCCATGAATGCTATTTAAATGCTGAATCTTCCACATCGGGATGCAGCCAGGATCAGGAGTAGTAAGAATGTGAAAATTAATCACGGTAACAAAAAGTCTCTGTGCACTTGTCTTTTTTTATTTCACCACCTGGCACTTAACAAGAAACATGCCCAGAAAGTTCTGAGGATTGCTGAAGAGGTTTTGCACCAACATCCAGCAAGAAAACATCTTTTGGACAGAAAGAGTGAGTAAGAGCAGGGGGAAGATTTAGAAAAATACCCTCAGGCAGGTCACTACCCTTAGTGCTATCATTAGTAAATGGTATCATAACAAGTCAGCTGCTGGATGCTTCGCTGGTAAAATTCCATGGTTTTGCAGTTTCCTCCTAATGCCTTATTGCCCACAGTCAAACTTATTTTGACCATCAGCCTTATCATGTCGACTACTAAGAGGTTTGTATAAACTAACTGAAAAAGTAATAGGATAAGGCTTCCTCCAAGCCTCTGTCTGTTTATACCCAACAAATATCAAAGTGCTGTCTGTGTGTACCTGGAATCCAAATGCTGTGCAAGTGCCTTGAGAGAAGAGCAAAAGGCAGCAGAAACAGCAGGCTAGTCTGTATCAGAAACGTTGAGAGCCATGCTCAGGCAGCCTACTGACACTGGATAAATGGTGCTGACACAGCTACCAGATCCAAATTCAGACAGCAAGGACCACTTCAGCTGACCTACCACTCCCCAGGTCCCTTCGTAGGCAGGGAAATGAAGTAACAACAAGTAAAGCTTAAGCCGGGCATCTGAAGGAGAGGAGATGTGGCTTGTGGTCACCAACGCAGTTCGCTGGTGCTCATGGCTGTAATTTGCAGTAGCTCTCAGATCAATGAAATGGCTGTTAGTGTGCCATGTTTTGCAAGCATGATCTGAAAATGGGCAAGGATACGAGTCATAAGGAACAATTTTGAGGCTCGTGCCATGTGCTATGTCACTATTTCGTTCCCTGCCATTCATCCTAAGGGGCAGTTTAACATCAGCCTAGTAGTGAGAACCATACTGCAAGCACAGTCTGTCCTCTTTGCTCTTTCATAAGCACTTTCTGGAGTCCACATGCAGGAGAAATATCATTAGTGTGTTTCTTGACATTAGATCCAAAAGTGGCCCTTCCCACATAAGCAGCCAGTGTGGGGTGAGAGTGGTTACACTTCTCTAATTTCTAGCTTGGAACAATAGGCTGCTGGGCTGAGACCTTGATAGACCTTCACAGGAACCACTGGAGGTGCAGGCGAGGCCTTGCACTTTGCTGTATGTTCACCCATCTCCTCTACCCTGTCTCCTGCAGTCTTCCAGTTGTGCTCACAATGCTTCTTTCTGCACTAGGGAAACTGATGCTTTGTTTTCCTTTAGCTTCTGTTTTCATATTTCTGCTCTTTTAGTGGGATCAGTTAAGGACAGGTTCATCTCAGAAGGATCAGAACTTGTTCCACAAAAATACTGCGGCTTCCAGCATTATTAAAGGATAGCTCAAAGTACTCAGCAGTGGCACTTACCAGTACTTACCAGTCCTGAATTCCTTTAGGTTTTTGGTGTACTTCTGCCAAGATGATACTACAACAAGCTTTGACTCAATATCTGTAGGCTGCTCATGTGCCAAAGCTGGACCAGTTACTTGGACTGCTGGTGGATGGCTGAATGGCTCTACCATTGTTTGCCACTTGTGCTCTCAGACACAGAGACACAAAAGGCACCTTAGAGTTGACTAGATATAAGTAGCTCCTGCATCTTGAGATGCCCTAATTATCTACTTAGTAACTGGGACATATGATAAGGGACCTATGGGAGACTCTGATAATAACAGATCTGGCAGCTGAGTGACCATCAGGATGCCCAAAGTGTCTCAGATAAACTTAGATACCTTGGTTTAGGCAAATGAGCTGTGCCTGAAGTATCTGGAGATGTTTCAAGAAATGATGGAACTTTACATGTGCAGGGTGGCTGATATCCAAAATGCCACAATCTGGCAGTAACAGAGGAGGGAACCGCTGAGAGCTGCCTGGATGGCATTGCTCCCTAGAAGTCAATATTTACAAGAGATTACCAGATGGGTGTGCTGATCTTCCTCATCCCCAGACTAATCAAGAGCCAAAAGAAGCAGGTCAATGTTTTTTAATGTTCAGCCCCCCCCCCCATTGCTTTAAGTCCAAATTTCCATATAGTGAGGAGACCCTTCCAGCAGTAATGAAACCTCAACATCTTTTTCAATATGTTGTGTCCACAAGAAGCAGTTGAATAAATGTACTTTTATTTTCAGACTCACAGTTTTTACCTGTATTAATCACAACAGCTCCTGCAGTTGCAACCATCAGGTTTGTTTTCCATACTTATCTCCGTCTCACTTAAAAAGCAAAACCCTGTCTGCTCACAGACCACAGCACTTGAGGAAAAGACTGGTGATTTGTAGACACATTTTGCATTTGTGGTTGCTGTCCATTGGCAAGCCCAACCCATAGTGTGTGATCTTTGGTAAAACTGAAATTACAAATCATAGAATCATAGAATCAACCAGGTTGGAAGAGACCTCCAAGATCATCCAGTCCAACCTATCAGCCATTCCCATTCAGTCAACTAGACCATGACACCAAGTGCCTCATCCACCTTCAAAAAGATCATGTTATTTACTGCCAAAACCAAGTTTAATAGTGCTTTGGGAATCTCCTGGGAAAAAGTATGATCTCCAGCAAGACTTTTGAGATGGGTTTCTGCACAAGACATGCCCTTCAGCCTAAGGCTTCTTGCTAAATTCTGTATCCCTTGGCACAACCAGACCTTGATCGGGAATCTCTGAGCACTAGATAGAAGAAGTACTAATTCAGAATAAATCACATGGCTGGTTCAGGCAAAAGTCATCCGTTAGAAGTTCCATTGAAAGAATTATTTGCTAGAGGTTTGGAAATCAATGCTTGTTTAAAATACAGTGATAATAATTTAAACTCTTCATTATGATCATTTAAACCATTATCTCTTTTTTTCTGTTCCGTAGCATTGCACACTATGAGAAGTAAATTAGGTGAACTCTTGAGGCATCCTCTAACTTTGGAGGGATTTTATGATTCTGTGAGAATATACCAGCTATATTTCATTTCTCTTGAGAATTCTACTCTTGAGAAAATGGTTAAAAATTTTCCAACATAATTGGGCTTTCACTGGAAAATTAGGAGTTCATTTAAATAATTTATTTCACATAAAGTGTCTTTTTATGTAGAAATTTTCAACTTTACATTGTAAATGCAAGAACTTCAAACCTGAGAACTTCAATTTCCAACAGAAACTAAAATCATTTAGTTTAACAATTGAACGTCTGTGGGAAAAAAAAAAAAAGCCTGTCCATTTTTAGTTTTAAATGAAAGAAAAACAAATTATATATGGGTAAAATGCTCTTTTCTAATAATTCTGGAGCTGACCTCTCCAGTGAAGTTAATGGACCAGATCATAAGGTATTTATTCAGTATTCTCTTGGGAATTCCTCCAGTTTTACACATGCAAATGCCAAGCAGCTGAAAATGAAGTGTATGAACCTCTGAATACAACTTTCTGGAAACAGTAGTTGCTCAAGATTTGTCAGCCTATGTAGAAAACTTCTTCATCCATGGCCGACTATGATTGGATGATGAATGCTCATGTAGAATTTCTCAAGCTGTGGGTTGGAACAATACTGCAAGGAACCTTTTTTTCTGTGAAATAGTCTTCTCACAGAACTATGTTAAAGCTGAGCTACTCATTCTATATACAAGAGATACTGCACAGGCAGTATTTCTGCTTTTGCTGATCCAGCAAGAAAGACAAGCAAAATGGCTCTCCTGAGTTAGTATCTGTCCAAAAGCAGCAGGGAATGTAAGGATAGCTCTCCTGTGCTTTGAGGAAGGAAGTTTATGCTGGAGCATGTATGCCGCAGCCAAAGTTAATTAAGAGTCAAAAATCAAGTTAGGAAATTAATAGTGGGATTTTTTAAAAGCTTAGCTCTGCAGAAAAATCTCTGATCTGTCTGTAAGATTGTGGTGGGTTGGGAACTTTCCCCCCCCTCCCCAATACTGGAATTTACCAGACCAGCTCAGACACATTGGAAGTAAGATAAAGCTATATTTACAACAAAGCTAAGTTTACAAGCATATATACAATTATATATAGATTACAAATATAGACATTATATTTAAATTATGTGCAAAATATATAATTATGTATAGAAAAAAAACCCACCAGAAATCCAATCTTCCTCCCCTGGAAAAAGAAAAGGCCCAGAAGAGGCTCAATGCCACCCTTTCTCTCTCCTTCCCAAATAGAAAACAACCAGCAAGACTTGCATGTTATCTGGTCAGCCAAGGTTAGTGGAAGAGATTGAAGAGAGAAGCAAGCAGGTCCAGTGCCCAAGAGCTAAGGAGAATGAATTGTTTATCTTTTGTCTTTTTATATCTCTTAGCAAACCAATGAATGATACAGACTTTATTATTCTTTTACAATCAATGAAGAGATACACACAAACACAAGATGTTTTAACTTCAATAACGTTGTCACTGCTGAACAGTTACCAGGACCCCAATAAAGCTGCTGTGCAAAAGCACATGTGTGTGCATGCCACACAGAAAGAAACTCTATGGAAATTCAATTCCATGCTGGCTGTTTGCACTGAAATGGGATTTTTGAATGATTGCATGCTAAAAATGGACACAGCTGCCCAGCTGCTGATGAGCACTGGCAGAAGGGTGCTATGTAGAAGAGGCAATGGAGAACTTTTTGTCACCTATAGATTAACTATTGTCAACAAGCAAAATAAAGCAAACTTGTACTCATACAGCAATAGGCTGAGTGGAACCATGGATTCCAAAGGCACTTTCTACAGTTGCTCATTCCAGATGACAGGTAGACTTTTAAGCAAGTGATGCTGGATGCCTGCTGGGAGGCACATGAACTCAGAACTACCCTTGCATATCATTGCTGCATGCCTACTTCTTCACAGTTCCCCTCCAACAATGAGTTTCCAAAGAAGCAAGACCAGCTCACTTGCCCTGACATGAAAGTGGCAAGGCAGGGCTATAGCTCTATCCACTTAAACAGTTGGGTTACAGAAAAATGTTACAGAATCTTGGAATCATAGAATGGTCTGGGTTGGAAGAGACCTCCACAAAGCTTGATTGCTTTACTCAAAATATGAAAGATCAAATCCTGTGAGTTTTCCTCAAGCAGGGGACTCCACTGTCTCTTTTGTTGTATAACCACATGATAGTGTGTCTGGTATGGTGTTGTGTTCAGGGCTTTGCCTGATGTGCTCCTCTGGGCACATAGCACCATTCGGTGTTTTCATGCAGAAAGTTCATTGTATTGTACAACACTGCCATTGGGTTCATCATTTCCCACCCTCTCAACACTTAACATGAGAACAATATCAAAAAGTTGCTAAAGAAAGTTTGAAATAAATAGATGTTGTCATCTGACAACCAATTTCAGTCCTTTTTGTGTGGTGATAGATTTAATAATTTATAAATCAGTGGCATGAACAAAGCAACAACCAAAACAGAACTACCCAATTCAAAAGTGTAAAGACAGTTAACCTTTAAACAGATGGATAATTCCAGACAGCACTGTAAAATTAATAGACCCTAAACTGTAGGTCTCAAAGCTGCAGAATACATCTTGAGAGACCATGTTTTTGAGATCATCATAAATCAATTTTTTTCCTTATTAGCCTCCTATACATAAATTAACTACAAGGCCTCTTAGGCTGTGCATATATATGCCATGATACGACAACTGATCCAATACTCCAGTATCAAAAGTCTTGTGATCTTGTCTCTTATACCAAACCATCAACTTCTTCATATCATGCAGAAAAAGTCACAACAGCAGTGTGAAGGTTGGCCTGGGAAAAGGTAAAATGAGGAGATTTGCTGTAGGGAATATTTTAGCAAAAGAAAGCATGGAATTTCTTAAGGAATACATTTTCATCTTTGTGGTATTTATAATTCCTTTCCTCATTAAATCATGAGTTTTCAGAGACATTTTAGTATCTCCAACTAAAGTATTTCAGCTTTGGGAAGAAGCAAGAGGCAAACATGAATGATTAGGAATCTGACAGCCTCTTATGTCTTTGTGTATGCACAAGCCCTACCCATATGAAATAACAAAGCTGACCATGCTCCAACACAGTATAAAACACTCCACAAGCACACTTATGCTTAGCAGCCACAAAAATTACTAGAAAACATATTGTTTCATTTTGGCTTTAAAAGCACTATTGAGAACATATTTGATAACAAGATATATTTAAAAATATGAGATGTGACTCAAAAAAACAAATGAGAATGAAGGTTGGGGTGGAAGAGAAGCTCCAAGAGTGATGCTACATAGCTGCCAGGCAGGTTGGGGTGGAAGGGAAGCTCAAAGAGTAATGCTACATAGCTGCTAGGCTCAGATATGCCAGTCCCTGGGAGACACTTTCATTAGCAGTAGGGAAGATGCTGGCTGTGGAGTAAACATGAAACTTGATCTGATGATCTCTTGCCTTGATACCACATAGACTGCTGCTAATTATGAAGCTGCCTGGCAAGTAAATAGTGCTCCATATATACAATAACAAACAAAATCATTTTAATGTCTGATGTAACTTAGAATTTTTCATTAAAAAAAAAAAATCAAGAAACTGATGACCAGAGTTTCCAGTTAAAACAAAATAAAAAGCCCACAGAGAGGAATATATATCTCTGAATACCCAATGGTCTTTGTATTTTTGCCTCATCCCACAATGCTCCTGTAAAGATTACCTTAAGGGCTCCTTTAATTAGACAGACATGGAGGTTCTCACTCACAGTAATGCCAAGGAAGCGTAGATCAGTAAAACCAGCCTGCTGTAAAACCAGTGAACTGGGTTTAAGTCTTTGGTTTTGTTTCCTCTCATCCTGAGTAGGAAATGGGACTTTATGTGAACAAAGGCCAACTGTGATATTGTGATACTGTAAGGACATGGAACCCAAAGATTTGCCCTCAACTGAGTATCAGATAAATGGGTATCAGCCAGTAACAAATGGGAGTTTTTCAGGCCTCCTCGGTTTCACAGAAGCTCAGGCAGCATGTGCAGAGGCAGTGCAATCCTAGAGGTGACTTCCTCACTTTAGACACAAAAATGTTATTTGAACAGACACATGCTGAACAGAATACACAACATAAAGCTTCTAAGCTATACGTGACCCACTTTCACAAGATATCTCCAGCTCGTGAGGATTCAGTATCACATTAACATACACGTCATTAAGTTTTAAAAAATAAAGATGATGCAGGGCCAAAAAAGATACATAATTATTGAGAAGAGGCTGATAACTTTCTATAGACCTTAAATCTAGTCTATCAGATCTCTCCATCTCACTTTAAGGATTCACCCAGCAGAGTAATTGTGTTGCTGCCGCATCGCTCTACTTCACCAAAAAAAGAGATGTGCTTCTTCTTCATGGAGTGAGGAGAGAGACAGACACAGTAACTTGTCGGCTGTGCAGGTGCTGGGTACACACAGCTATTGGTAGACTCATTGCAGGCAAGGCATGGGCATAGCCAACCCTTTAAGAAAGCTTGGCGCCTACTTTTAATGTATGCTATAACCTCACTAGTTCAGCAACATCATAAAAATAATAAAGAGCAATGTCCCATGTCTGGGAAAAGAAATTATTTCTATCGGACATTACGTACTCAGTGTAATTAATTCCTATTTTTTAGCCTTTTTCAAGCAAGAAGCAGGAGCAGGAGCAGGGAGGTCATTCTGCCCCTGTACTCTGCACTGGTTAGACCACACCTTGAGTACTGTGTCCAGTTCTGGGCTCCCCAGTTTAGGAGGGACATCGAGATGCTTGAGCGTGTCCAGAGAAGGCTGGTGAGAGGCCTCGAGCACAAGCCCTATGAGGAGAGGCTGAGGGAGCTGGGATTGTTAGCCTGGAGAAGAGGAGGCTCAGGGGTGACCTTATTGCTGTCTACAACTACCTGAGGGGAGGTTGTGGCCAGGAGGAGGTTGCTCTCTTCTCTCAGGTGGCCAGCACCAGAACAAGAGGACACAGCCTCAGGCTGCGCCAGGGGAGATTTAGGCTGGAGGTGAGGAGAAAGTTCTTCACTGAGAGAGTCATTGGACACTGGAATGGGCTGCCCAGGGAGGTGGTGGAGTCGCCCTCCCTGGGGCTGTTCAAGGCAGGATTGGACATGGCACTTGGTGCCATGGTCTAGCCTTGAGCTCTGTGGTAAAGGGTTGGACTTGATGATCTGTGAGGTCTCTTCCAACCCTGATAATACTGTGATACTGTGTGATACAGTCACTCATTTCCACCAAAAGAAGACACTTGAAAAGCTTTAAGCTTTCTCTTTTTATTAATTATTTTTGAAGCAAAGTGAATTTGTTTTCTTATCTGATGATGAGATGGATCAGAACTTTGCACGGTGTTTAAACACGCTTTTATGCCATTGTTTTATTTGGAGCACCTGAAGCAGACACTCAGAATAACCAAAAGGTGAAATGAGGTTTCAACTACTATCTGCCTTTTGTCTTTTTGTTCCCCTACAAAATGGGGAACATGTACATTTAGTATATGTTTTGCACAGAGAGGTTTACATCAGATTTCCATCATGATATGACCAGAAAATCCTTCTTGAGGGAAAGACAATGTCATGTCCTTACAATAACTATTTTAGATGCTGCTTTGAATAAATGTTATATTTGACTTGCCACCACCTCCCCAAAACTACTATTTTCCCTGCTGGGTTTAGTAGCTGAAATACTTCAGTGTTTCCACTGAGCAGCATCATGTTTACAAAGAAAAGAAAGCCCTTTGGGAGTCTCATTTGATTTCATTGCACTGTTTATAAATTAACAAGAAACGAAGACTGTTCTGAATGGCAGAGACAGAGAGAAGATACATACACACTGGGAATTCAGTAATGGCAAAACTAAAATCATCTCTGAAGACAGGCAAATCCTTAAGCAAGGACTGCTGGTTCAGTTAAGATGTCTGTAACAGGGCCATAATGAGGGGTCACAATGTGGTCTTCAAAACCTCACCACTGCTACAGCCAATGACTGAGGTTAAATCTTTCTGATGAAATCCCAATTCATAGATTGTACTTTTTATTACTTTCTGTGGGAGCAAAGCAGTGGTGAGCTGTAACTTCAGTGTACTCTATTCTCATCACTTTTGCTATGCTGTATTTTAGCTGTGTTAAATGCTACATGGTCCAAATGTAGCAGTGTTGCAATGGCAGGACAGTGTTATTACCCAAATGATTAGAAATATCATTGCTTAGCCAATGCTCTGGTCTTAGTGAAGCACAGAGGCCTATGAAGAAGGAAGAGGTTGATCATTGGTGCATTTAATCATAGAATCATTCCAGTGGGCAGCACCTTCACAACAGCATTTTGTTAACTTGTGCTCTTCACCCAGCCATCAGCTAAGTCAATCTCTGAGTGAACTTTTGAGGTTGGAGGCTGTACAGTGTCCTCAAGTATCAAAGACTTTAATAATTTGCAATTTAAGACTCTGTTAAAGTGGTCCTGTGCCCTCAATTTGTGACATTTTTGTCATTTTAAACCCCCAAAACTTCATGACATTTCCAGTTATCCTGAAACACAAGTTAATTCCCTCCTGAAGAACATCTGCCTGAGCAACAGAATCAGCTCTTCACAGAGCCATCAGAAGACAAAAAATGGATAAATGTTCTCTTCACTTAAGCATGTGTTGAGTGGTTTCCCTAATTGGGATGCAAATGGTGAAAATCCGCATTTATATGACACCTAACTGTGAGTCTTCTCATAGAGACAGGGCTTGGACTATTACTTCCATTAACAGCCACAGATTTCAATTGGCTTTAATCCTCCCAGAGATTCAGCAAGTTGAAGAGTTAGGCAGTTATTGCAAATGCTCGGTATGAAAGAGAACTGAGAGAGGTTTGTGGTGAACTAACGTAGCCTGCTTCTTTGTTAATGAATTATTTGCTTTTTTATATATATGCACTGGTTATTACAACCTGTTTGACAAATGCTTTGTGTGAATGTTTCAGCTGGTGGCTTGTGCAGGAGCTACAGATGAAGATCTTCTCTTCCCCTCATAGGTACTCATGGAATCTGAGGAACCAGAAAGGAACTGAGCTTTTAGTGCTATTGCTGTCACCAAACTGGGTGATCAGTGCTTTTCAAGTACACATGTGGAAGCTTGTGCAGAGAGGAAGGCAGATGAGTAGTAGGACTAAGATTTAGGGAGACACAAATGCAGCTGACCTGTACCATGCTTTCTGTTCAGCCACTGCTTAGTCTCATCTTAATTTCAGAATTGGTCAGGATAGGCTACACTTTCATAAATAAAACAATAATTTGGTGCTACATTTATGAGTTACTTTATCACAGGCTCAGCCTGTCTTAGCACTGTCTGGACATGTTCTCAAGCGTGCTACCTTGGCCACAATATTGTTGCTGCATTTCAACAAATTAAAGGATATGAGTAGAGAGATACAGCTGCTCAAAAGCTACAAATATGAAGTAATTTAAAAAGTCTCTGACAGAGACAGAGAGGCAGGAATTTCTGATAAAGACACAGCTGCAAACAGCTTCAAGCCTTGAAATAACACAAGGAACATGTATCAATTTTTGTTGCTGTGAACACTGACTACTGAAACTTAATACCAACCTCCCCTTCGCGGTGATGAAGAGATGACACTTCCATTTTACTGATTTCAGCAGAGATGTAGTGCAGGTAGTGTTGTTGAAAGCAGTGAGGCATGGGGACATTGCAGTCTTCTTGGCCCAGCATGAGGTTTGGTTGCTCAGGAAGCTGGGCTAAGACAAATCCCTTTGAGGGCTACATGGGCAGCTACAGGAGAGAAACAAGATTACAGTGGAAAACTAGACTGAACTGTGTTTATAAAATCAGAGTGGATCTCATCCTATAAGAGACATTCCTCTTCAAATATATCTATTCATTTGCATTTAAGTTCATGGCACAGTATATTACAGCAAGGTACTCCAGGAAAAGTTGCAGCACTCAGGCTCCTTTGGCTTTTGCAAAAAGGCAAAAGTATTTTATTAACAGGGACAAAGTGCAGATGATCTTAAATACAGGGCAGAGTAAAATTATCATCAGGACCACACCACTTAGTCTTCAAGGTACACATTCAGAGGCCTTGGTTCTTCAGGTGTTCCCACTTTCAGCAGCAGGAAGTGCTGGGCAATGCCTTAGTGGTTAATTGTAAGGCCATACTTTCCAGCGCTGTTTAAATTGCATCACAGCATTTCTCATGGATATGGTATCAAAGTTGCTGGCACTGTTGTTTTTAATTTCTTCCTACAAGTTGATGATGCATGAATAAAAGTACGTCAGTGTTTTTAATGCTGTCCAAGTCATGCAACAGAAGACAAAAATATTTTCAGCACTTAAAGTGAGGGAGGTTGGTGAGCTGTTTGTAAGCATGTGCCTTTAATTTTGTTTCTGTGACACGTTCCACTTTTATACTTCTCAAGGTGATCTTATTTGCAGAGTTGAATTGTGGAAAGGGTCTTAATGAGGCATTCAGGGAGTGTGAGGGGTTAATGTGGCTTTCTCCTGTCTGGTTCCTGCTCTGAGAGATCCCTCCTGTCAGAGTCCTCACTGAGCTCTAGTCGGGACAAAGATGCAAAAGCACTGCACATGGTAAAGGGTAAAGTTGGAAGCATATCTCATAGATAAAAAATTGCCATAGTGGGTTTTTCACTGAAAAAAAAAATTGGGTCTATCCAGAAAAGAAGAAATTTGCTTTCCTTCACCAAAAGGAAACACTGGAAATGCTCATTTTATAGTGAGGTACATGTTTATTTTAAGTCAAATGAAATGTTTTACTTGGCTTCAAAGTACATTTTTCAGATTTTTTTCCTAGGAAACAAAACAAAAAAAAGAAGTTGCCTCAGATGAAGCAGAAAGACTGTTTCCCTCCAATATTTCAACGCAGCCAGGGAACTGAAAAGTCAGTTATGTGCATAGTTTTAGATAAAAGTAGTAACTTCTGGCTTTGCTAAAGAAAGAAAAATGAGAGAGACTTCAGTTTTCCTGCATGCAGGCAGGAAACAGCAGTATGATTTTCCACTCTTTTAGCTGGGTCTTCCGATTAAGATAGGCTGAGAAACACTCTCACACAATCTGTGGGGGAAATAGCATCCCACAAGACATGGAAAAGACGACCGTTGAGAAGGATCCATCAGAGTGGAGGTAAAAGGAGGAGCAGGACATGGGGAGGCAGCAAGAGAAGCAGGTAAATGGAAACAAAGTGTACTGTGTACTCATAAGGAGAATGGCAGCAGGCAACGTGGACCAGTGGAAAAAGGCAAATGTTCAAGACAGCTAGCATATGAAAAATTCATTATCAGCTACTTTGCTGGTTGCAATGCCATACAGCATACCATCACGCTTGCCTTGCTGTCGCCTCCTGCAGCCACTGCAGGAAAGAGAGCTATCAGGCAACCCATGAGCTCTGGCCCTGTAAAGATCTGAACATGCTAAGTGTCCTTACCACCTAAATTGCCTGGACACAGATCAGAGGACTCATGATACAGAAGTGGATACTGCCAGCACCTTGACCCCATTCCCAGAGAAAACCTGCCCCTCTATTCAAGACATGGTATACCAGAGTGAGACAAATGTCCTACCTGCCATCAAAGCACTTTTAAGATGCATCTACTGCTGGCTTCTTCCTTCTTCCAACATTTCTTGTGTTAACATATCACCAGTTCTGGCCACTCAATTTAAGAAAGCTGTTGAGATGTTCAAACTTGTCCAGAAAAAGGCAACAAGGCTCATGAGGGGTCTAGAGCACAGCCCTATGAGGAATGACTGAGGGAGCTGGGGTTGTTCAGCCTGGAGAAGAGGAGACTTGAGGGGGGACCTTATCACTGCCTACAACTACCTGAAAGGAGGTTGTAGCCAGGTGGGGATTGGTCTTTTCTCCCAGGCAACCAGTGACAGAACAAGAGGACACAGCTTCAAGATGCACCAGGGCAGGTTTAGTTTGGATGTTAGGAAGAAGTTTGTCACAAAAAGTGATTGGCCATTGGCATGGGCTGCCCAGAGAGGTTGTGGAGTCACTATCCCTGGAAGAGTTTAAAAGGAAGCTGGATATGGTACTTGGATCTATGATTTAGTTGACCACATAATGTTGGGTGATAGGTTGAACTTGATGATCCTGAAGGTCTTTTCCAACCTGATTGATTCTGTGATCTGTGAGTAGCTGATAGTAGGTTAGGGCTTCAGGAGCTAGCATGCTAAAAGGTGGATTCCTGAAAACCATCCAGGGCAGGCAGGCTGCTAAAGAGCACATGGGGAGTTAGGAGTAAGGCTCTTGCCCTTCCATGGAGACACACAACTGTCTATGACAGTATAGCCCACACTGCTGACCAGAAACCCACCTCTCTAGGTGCCCAAACACCATGTGGTGATTCAGTGGCATTCTTTGTGGTGGATACATATGCCTTGCTTGATTAGAAGCAAATTGTGGACTCCCAGGAGCCAATTCCTACCTCCTGCCTGCTGCTACGCAAGGCTTCTAAAAGAACAATAATTCCACTTGTACTGGCAATAGAAATGATTGTGCTGCAATGTCTGTGTCAACTTCAACTTTTCTAGCCAAACATGTGACCTATATTAACTCAGCCCTGGGCTGGCACAGCCTGCCTTTTCTTTATGAGCTGATATAGGCAGTTGCCACACCTTCTCCATATGTTCATTCTTAATGCAATGTCCAGAGTAATTATCACTTCCCATAGCGCCACCCCATTTTGTGTCATTAGTCCTGCTCCAGAAGCACCAGTCCACAGCCAGGAAACCTACTGGGGAGCACAGGCATAGCCATGGCCAGGGCCAACTCTTAGCACAGAATCATAGAATCAACCAGGTTGGAAGAGACATCCAAGACCATCCAGTCCAACCTAGCACCCAGCCCTCTCCAATCAACTAGACCATGGCACTAAGTGCCTCATCCAGACTTTTCTTGAACACCTCCAGGGACAAGCATGCAACTCTCCAGCACATACCTCCTTCCTGTAGTAAGCTGCTCCTGCCTCCTGTGATCACAAGCCACAGTGGGAATGCTTGCCTCCTCTGCCATCATGTCTGTGCATCCCTCTGTCACAAAGGTAGCAGTGGCATGAGCTCACCCCATGGGTGAACCTAGGTGGGCAGAAGCAAGAAGCAAGCATGACAGATTATGGTACCACATGGGCAAGCTGGCAGTAGTAAACTTTCCTGTACCCTGACTCAGAGATGTCAATGAACCATAGAATCATTTTGTCTAGAAGAGGCCTTTAAGATCAAGTCCAACCACTAGCCCAGCACTGCTGGGTCACCATTAAACCATGCCCCTGTGCACCAGAGTGGTCAGGGGGCAGAGAAGAGGCAGAGGCCAGGAACGCTTCTGCTCTCGCTGCCTTGAGAGCATCAGGCTATGCCCTTGCTAAACCCAGGTGTCTGCAGTGGCTCAAACATGAACAAAGTGTAGTTCAGTGTCCAGGCCCAGACTAACTCTGCAGAGTGGTTTTGTTGGGTTTTTTTTTCTTTTGGAGGTCCTGACAGAAACCACAAGCCTCTGCTCTACATCAATGTTTCACCCCAGTGATTGCAAATGTCTTCCTCAATGCTCAAAGCCATCTCAGAGTTTCTTAACAGCTCTCTAGAAGCATAAAAAGAAGGACCTCCCTACCTCAAAACCTGAGTGGAGAAGACAAGACTGTTTGGGTTTGTGTTATGTTTCCTCAGGAGTCCAAATCTCTGAGGGGGTGATTTTTAACTGGTAAAGACCTAATTTTTGAATTACATTGCATAATGTACCCAAACCAAAAAAAAGTCTCTCTAATATGCCACTACAATGAGTATGTAGAGTACAATATTTACAACAGTTTAGCAGGAGGCCAGTTGAGCTGATAAAGCCTGTGACAACTTATGAAAATACCTAAAAAGGAAAATTTACTCTTTTTTTTCCAGTCATGGTTATAATAAGCATATTTTCCTAGGCATGGTCTGCAATTCCTGCCTCCCTATAGAATTAATGTTTCCCAAGTTAAATGTACAACACCAGTTGAAGTGAATGGGCTGTGTGTTTGCTTTGTTTTTCTTATTAAATATAGATTTGTGGTCAATCAGGAGTTGTAAAAATATTACCAAGGTGGTTACAGCCAATAATATTTCCCTTTGATAATTTTATGGCTCTGTGGTCAAGACATGAGTGTCTGGAGTGTGAAAGGAAGCAGGATCTGATTCTGCATGCCATTACCAACTTGCTGGTAATTAAAAAGCTGAAAAGTCAACAAAAAAAGTGCAATGTGCTCTCAATGTAGCTGTTGCTACAGTAGTCATGGCCAGCCACACAGATCTGTAGGCTAAATCCTCTCCACTGGCACTGTTTTCCCTCCTCTTTCTCCCTTGTCCTCTCTTTATCCTTGCAATCTTGACTTCTTTTTTTTTTTTTTTTTCTTAACCTAATCTACAAGAAACCATCAGAGATGAATATCATTTTATGAATATCATTTTACCTATCACATGCATCTGGCCAAGACAAGCAAATGTCATTTCAGGACAAAATAAAAAATGGTGGTTAATGGGAGTTTTTCTTCATGCCCTTGGGAGTGCTGCCTGCTTCTCTCTGCCCTTCTGCTTTCTGCCAGGCTTCTCCCCATGTTTCCATCATATCACAGCATCTGGCAGTCACCAACTGCCCCATGCTGGGATGCTCCTTCCAGGACCACCCTCTCCACACTGCTTTACAAATGCTTAAGCTCCCCCCCGCCTTACCCTGATCCCTGCTGATCTGCACCCATACTGACCACACCAAACTGACAGCATGGACATGGGACAGCATTACAGATCTGCACTAATAATTAAAGAGCAGTAAGCAGTATCCACAAGGGAAACAGTACAAGGTTTACTCCTCTCCAGCTCTGCCAGCAGGGAACAGGCAAAGGTCTGCGCATGGGCTTTTATGCTACAGACAAGACAGAATAAAATGGGCACTACCTTTTCAGATATAGCCAAGAAGCCAAGACAGTTATCCAAGAGTGATGGCTCACCTTCATCCTCTCTCTTACTGTAAAAACTGAGATGTTGGAGCAGATCAGACATGACAAGATGCTTAGCTGGAGAAGCATAGAAATAGTCCTGTGCCCTTTCCTTTCATCTATGGCCACCACATATAGAGCCCATAGGTTCACACTCTGGGTTGTTAAAAATGGTTCATTTCTCTGAAATGTGGAATCCTGAAACTTCCAGAAAGAAAAAATAAGCATCAAAAATAACCGAAGTTTTTCTCCCTGTAATGACTTGAAGATGTGGCATTAAGCATAACAAGGGATGCTGTCCCATGGAGCACTGAGCAGCCCATCATCACCACTATCTGGTTTTTAAGACTTTTTTTGCTTCCCTCGCAAGCAACAGCAACCACTGCAGCAGAAGTGCTGCCATCCCAACCAAACTATCTTGCTGCCTGCCTCCTGGTGCTCCCTCAGCTCACACACTTTAGGGACAGACAGATAGACTCACACCCTGGTGAAAGCCTGAATGGTGCAAATAATCACCCCAGCCTTGCAAGAGTTTTCTTTCTGCTAGTCTGAGACTGGCTATCCCCACAGGCATGGGCATCCTCTCACAGGCTGCCCCAGGGTGCTGGATGCATTTTTCTTTCCCTTCATTTTCTGGGTACCACAGGCAAAATCCTGCACATTCCTGTGAACTATGTCTTCCTGCTCAACAGAAGATGGGGTGTGAACAGCCAGTGCAACACAATTAGTGTAGCTCAGTGTATTAGAAGGAGAGTTTTTAGTAGGTCGTGGGAGGTTCTCCTCCCCCTCTACCCTGCCTTGGTGGGGCCATATCTAGAGTACTGTGTCCAGTTCCAGGCCCCTCAGCTCAGGAAAGAGAGAGTCCAGCACAGAACCACAAAGGTGATTAAGGGAGATGAACATCTGCCTTATGAAGGAAGGCTGAGGGAGCCACGGCTCTTTAGTCTGGAAGAGAGGACACAAAGAGGTGACCATATTAATGCTGATAAATACATAGAAGGTGAATGCCAAGAGGATGGAGCCAGACTCTGCTCGGTAATGCCCAATGACAGGACAAGGGGCAATAGGTGGAAGTTGAGGTATAGGAATGTCCATGGAAACAGGAGGAAAAACCTCTTCACTGTGAGGATGACAGACCACTGGAACAGGCTGCCCAGGGAGGTTGTGGAGTCTCCCTCTCTGGAGATACTCAAGACCTGCCTGGATGCGATCTGGTGTGATCTGGTCTAGGTGATCCTGCTCTGGAAGGGAGGTTGGACTGGATGAACTTTTGGGGTCCACTCCAGTCTCTAACATTTTGCAATTCTGTGTTATTTGTCGTTACAACTATTAAAGTTTATGTATACTTATTTTTTACATATAAAACACACAAACATGAGCATGAGTATATCATATTAAAAAGAACTAAAATACTGTAGTGCTTCCTGAGCTTTTTCATGCAGTATCTGAACACAACATTTTGAAATGTAAGGTTACAAAATATTTTTTTCCTTTTTTTTTTTTTCTTTTCTTTTTTTCTTTTTTTCCTGGTGGGGAGGGTGAAGCAATAATTATTTTCTCCACCTATTTTTTTTCCCCAGAAAGACTGTATTAAAAAAAAAAATAAACTGTCAGCATCCTTTCCTCCCACACACTTTTTCTAGTTTTACCCCTTCAGATTTTTTGGTGGAAATAAAATAGAACCCAGTTATAAAATCTAGAGAAAAAAATTGATTTGTTGATTGAAAGAAAAAAAAGAAAAGCTAACACTTGAAGAAAATTATGGAGGCATTTTCTATTTCACATTTTTTTAATGAAAAATCAGGCCACTCTGGAGAAGTTGAAATGTTATTCTGAAGTATTTCAGTTTTGTCAGCTCACTCTTTTTCAACAAATATGTTTTCAGTCAAAAATTGTCAATCTCCTTTACTACTCAGATCCTTTTTTGACTCCCTCTTACCATCTCCTTACACTGCCATCTGGCAGTTTCTGCGATGTAAACATCATTTTGGGAACAAGTTCTTTACCATGAGGGTAGTGGAACGCTGGAACAGATTGCCCAGGGAGGTAGCTGAGGCCCCATCCCTTGAGATATTCAAAGTGAGGCTCAATAGGACTCTGGGAAACCAGATCTAGTTGAGGATGTCCCTGCTGACTGCAGAGGGGGCTGGACTAGATGACTTTCAACATGGACCACTCTATGATGCTATGATTTACCTGATAACATTTTTCAGCTAATGCAATCTTTTTCCTCCTGCACTCCACAGATGCGGGACAAAGGATGGAGTGAGACCAAGCTAGGAGCAGGTGTTGATCTGTTGGAAGGTAGGAGAGCCCTGCAGAGGGACCTGGACAGGCTGGATGGGTGGGCAGAGGCCAATGGGATGTGATTTAACAAGGCCAAGTGCAGGGTTCTGCACTTTGGTCACAACAACCCCAAGCAGTGCTACAGGCTGGGGACTGAGTGGCTGGAGAGCAGCCAGGCAGAGAAAGACCTGGGAGTACTGGTAGATAGTAGCTGAAGATGAGGCAGCAGTGTGCCCAGGTGGCCAAGAGAGCCAATGGCATCCTGGCCTGCATCAGGAACAGTGTGGCCAGTAGGACAAGGGAGGTTATTCTTCCCCTGTACTCAGCACTGGTCAGGCCACACCTTGAGTGCTGTGCCCAGTTCCGGGCCTCTCAATTCAGGAGAGATGTTGAGGTGCTGGAATGTGTCCAGAGAAGGGTGATAAGGCTGGTGAGGGGTCTGGAACACAAACCCTCTCCATGAAGAGAGGCTGAGGGAGCTGGGGGTGTGCAGCCTGGAGAAGAGGAGGCTCAGGGGTGATCTCATTGCTGTCTACAACTACCTGAAAGGAGGCTGTAACCATGTGGGGGATTGGTTTCTTCTGTCAGGCAACCAGCAACAGAACAAGGGGACACAGTCTGAAGTTGTGCTGAGGGAGGTCTAGGCTGGATGTTAGGAGGAAGTTGTTGGCAGAGAGAGTGATTGGCATTGGAATGGGCTGCCCAGGGAGGTGGTGGAGTCACCGTCCCTGGAGGTGTTCAAGAGAAGACTGGATGAGGCATTTAGTGCCATGGTCAGGTTGACTGTATAGGGCTCGGTGCTTGGTTGGACTGGATGATCTTGGAGGTCTCTTCCAACCTGGTTGATTTTGTGATTCTATGATCTTACCCCAGCCGGAACCAGAGGAGTCTGATTTCTGGACCCTACTTTTGCAAGGGCGTTTGTGGATACACAAAGGTGACTTAAGCTGAGGGACAGATTGCCTTCTTCAACAATTATGGAAACCTCTCCTTTGGGGGGGGACTTTTTTCCCCCTATAATCGTTGGATTTTGTTTCTGTTTGGTTTTGGGGGGGCGGCTTTTGTTTTTTTGTTTGGTTTGGTTATTTTTTAAGCACAGACATGGATTTATCTGGATGTGAATATGTTCTGCAAATTAAATGATGTCTTATCATGGGGGTAAGAGAGGGAGCATGCACTGGGTTAGTTAATAGGTCTCCCATTTGTACTGTCTACAATCTGATGATAAGCATACCCAGAAATGCAGGAAGGGATTCACAAAAGCAATCAGATAATGAGGAATATTATTCTCAGAAGGTCCTTCCTGTGTTTGAACAGGGAGAACAAATTAAAAGCTCAGGTTGTGTGGTAGCTCGGAAATAGTGCACATGGTGACTAAGACTCTTATCAGAGGCAGCATTGAAATAATTTTTTTTTCTGCTAAAGAGCTTGAAGAAATGTGTTACAAAATTATTAATAATGCATTAAAATTTGCAGGAGCATGAAGGCAGAGATAGTTGAGCTGTGTACTCTGAGAGTTTGAATAGAAAGGAAGGAGGGCTTGTGAGGCACAGACCGGGAGGTGGCTTCCAGTTATGATTGCTTGCAGCATTAAAAATAGTGACGATAAAAGGGGTTTGTTGTGGCTGCTAGTTTCAACCATGCAAAAGGAAAGAGGAAAAGAGGTGTGTATGCCTCCCCTTTTTGAGAAACAGTGATCCAGCTCTGTCCTGCAGTAAGAGCAGCGGCGGCAATCAGCCACCCAAAACCTGCTGCACACCAGCAACCACCTCTAGAAAGCAACAGTGGGTGGGAGTGATAACACCTGCAAGCAGAGGGTCCTTCTCCCATCCTTCAGGCAAGGCTTTTTAACAGGACCCTGCAAAGCTTCCCAACAGCCAGCCTTGCAGTGTTTGCATTACAAACTAAGGGGAGCAGTGCAGCAATATGAGGCAGTCTAACAATACACGTGGGGATGACCTTAAATGAGGCACTTAGTGCCATGGTCTAGTTGACTGGATAGGGCTGGGTGATAGGTTGGACTGGGTAATCTTGGAGGTCTCTGCCAACCTGGTTGATTCTACGATTCTGTGATTCTATGATCTTAAGCTGCTGCTTGTAATATGCCCCACAGAGGACAAAAATCAGTCTGAGGTGTGACACAGGCCCCCAAAGCAGCAATATCCCAAGTTCAAGTTTGTGAGTCCCCTCTCTTCCTTTAGCAAATGCCATCACAAGTTGAAAGGATAATGAGGTTCTTCTTCAGACTGATGTCCTGCTACCTTCTTCCTCCTGCCTCCTTTTAGTGAAGTGATTATGCTCAACACACGTGCACACTCCAGGTCTGTGAGAAACCACCTTATAGTCAATCAGGCAGCCAGGCAAGGCTGTCTGCATGTGCACTATATTATAACATGTGTTAGATGTCTTTCTATTATTATTATATGTATATCAGGGCTTTCAGTCTCCTTTGATTCTGTGGGGAGTGAGAAAATCAGTCCTCCAACGCTGGCTTACGCCTTTAAAAAGCTAATCTTCATGGTTTATTAATAAACATGTAAGTACACCACCAGTATCTTTACTGAGCACCATTCCTTCTCATTCTTGCTACAGTCTGGCATTACTTGAAAAGTATGTGCTGCTTGCCAAAGATTTCTTTTTCAATGCTATAATATTCCCATCCCTGAGATAATACTGAGGAGCAGCAAAAGGACAGGTGAGCTGCCAGAAGACTGAAGTGCTTTTGAATTAGACAAAACCCTTCTGCTTCCCCATAAAAAAAAAACCACAAAAACCAAAACCCAAGCCACTCTGCTTTCCAGGTATGATCCAGATCTGTTGTATACAGCAAAGTTGGTCACTATAAATCTTTGTGTTTCAGAAGGTATGCTATAGAAAACCCATTCTAACAATAAATGCTAGTCACCTGAGGTCTATAGCTTGTTTTGCAGCTCAGAAGGAGGAAAAAAAAAAGCTTCTGTTCACCCTTGGCCAACAGAGTTACATTTTCTGCTATTATTAATGCATTGCAAGGGTTTTTTTCATATCAATTTGAAATTATACATCTGGGAAATCCCAGTACAACGGCAGTCAATGCTTTGTTTCTCTGTGTGGCCCTTTGCAATTACTAGAATGTGCAAATATAATTTAGCGCAGGTAAAATTCAATCAGTCACCCCAAGCACAAAGAAATCTCCATCTCCCAGAAAAAAAAACCCAGAGAGTGTTTCCCTGCAAATGGCACAAGGGAGCTGTAAGAGTTTCTAAAACAAATTTATTAGAATATTTAAATTCAAGTTGTAATGGGAAATTTAGCTGAATAGGTGAGGTGGCAGCATGCTAAAATCCAGGCGAAGGCAAGCTGCTGGCTTGCAAAGCTCGCTCAGATTCCAGTCCTCTTTCTGCTTGCACCAGGTGATTGCAAAAACCAGGTGGGCACATTGCTTGAAAGGCAAATCCCAGAGGTGCAATGGAGGACTAGGGGTATCAAGAGACAAAAAGACCTGCAAGGAGTGAGGGCAGAGGTGTGGTTCTCTTGTGGCACCAGAGATGGTGGGAGACATGGTTCTGAGGCCTTGGCATGCTCCCAACACAGTCATTTCCCAAGGAGGTGCTGCCCACCCAGCACTGGGTGCTTAACAGGGCCTTGGGCCAAACTTACACACCTCAGGCCCAGGGAGCTTAAACCTTGAAATAAAGCATGAGGGAGAAGGACCAGAAGCTGCAGCTGGGGTAGCACCCTGCCTCTGCCCACCATTGCCAGGAGTGACAGAACACTGGAACAGGCTGCCCAGGGAGGTTGTGGAGTCTCTCTCCCTGCAGATATTCAAAACCCACCTGGATGCATTCCTGTGTGATCTGGCATAGGTGATCCCACATGGCAGTGGAGTTGGACTGGGTGATCTTTCTAGCTTCCATCTGGCCCCTGACATTCTGTGATTCTGTAAAGGAGATGACAAGCAGGCTTCTGTGGGCCACCCAAGTGCCCACAGCTGCCAAATCCCCAGGATCACTTACAGCCTGCCCGGAGATGGGCACTGGCACAGCCAGCAGTAGGACCAGGGCTACAGCTCTATGGTTTTTATAAAAATGCATTGTAATAAGGAGGTGTAGCTTTAAAAATAAATAATCAAATAAATAAATGCCTTTTGTAAAAGTGAGAGAAGGAAAAACTGCAGAGTTTAAAGACAGTAGATTTACTCTTCTCAAGAAACTCCAGCACCACAATGTTTTGTTTTCATCAAGCAGCAAAGGCTGCCCTTCACCTCCTGCTACTTTCAGTAGGCTCTTTGTCATTGCCTTCAAAGGAATCTGGATCAGGCCTCCAAGATGTTAATAAGCAACAGGAATTATGGAAAGAATTACATTTAATGTGAAGTCAGGCTGCCTGCAGTGATCACACTGTACAGCCTGTCATAGACTGCTTTGAGCTGGAAACCTACACTGCGGACTGATCTGTGGATGAGACAACTGCAAGACATCTCTTGGCAGGAATATGGAAGGAGGAGATGACAGATGAGTCAGCAACATCTAAGTGCACGTGGGGATGGCTAGAAAACCCCAGATATATGCAGTTCCGCTTCTGAGGAGCCAAGAGAAGCTTGGCAGTGGTGCAGCCTTTGCAGTTCTTGAACCAGGTGAGCACCCTACCAATAAAAATATGTGTTCTGCCTTTGTACGTTTAAAATCTCACTGCTCTGAAAGCACCTACATTGATGTTAGGTAAGTACCCTTTTACAAACACTTTGGAAAAGAGAGCAAAGCAGTTTTCTTTGTCACTTCCCTGTGAAAGAAACATTCCTGCTTCTCTCCTATAAGAATGAATCTACAGAGGAATAAACGTATGACTCTAAAATATCTTCAAGCATACACAAAGGGGTTTAGGTGGATTGTGTCCAAGGTGATTCCCATCTTGAGTCTTTCTCCATGAGACTCATGTTGCTGAAGATGTTCAGCTAAGGTTTTTGTTTCAGGTCCTTGTAGTCCAAAGAAATCCATGACTACCAGAAGCAGACCTGCTGCAGAGTGCTGCAGAACATTAGGGCACCCATTAAAGCTGAAAAGGTTCGGTCGGTGAGGGATTAAATGGGAGTTTTGCTTTTTGTGCATAGGGAAGAATGAGAAAGCACTGCATTTCACTGAAATAAACAGCAAAGCTGAGGGATAGCCCAATTTACTCATTCCCTAACCTGTGATTGCACCAGAACACAGTGCTTTTACCCATGGCAGGAAGTAAGATTATTTCTGTGATCCTGCATCACCATCACTGAGGCATTTTCCTCTCATCAGTCTAGCAAGTAGCCTGTGCACTGTGGCAACTGGCTTTGTTCACAGAATGGGCAGCTTTGGAAAACAGTCTTTGTCTCCTAAAACTGACTCCAGACTGTGTTTTCACAACCCTTCTGATCAAAAACGTGCCTACTTTCCTACCCACTCATTTTTCTGCTGCTCTGGACTTCACCTCTGTTCCCAGTTTTTGCCTCCTTTTGCTCCAGGAGCAGAGCTGTGTCATTTCCTAGGAGTTCCTCCCCTCATCCTTCTAAATCACTCAGTCACATCCTGTTTTTATATCTAGCCCTAAACCTTTCCTTTTGACTATAACTTACAACTGACTGTATAAAACAACATCAATATTGTAAGAGCCACACTGGAGCTGCTGTGATGGAGCTTTCTAAGTATGCACATTAAAATCTCTTACTACATTTCAGGGAGGTGAAGGTGGGAAGTGCTGTGCACATCCAGGTGCTGGTGATTAAATTGTTTCCAATTTTTTTTTTTCTTAGAAGTCTCAACTGACCCAGAAATAGCAAAATGGAAGAAAGGTGTGTAGAGTTATTTTGGGAATTGCCCGTGTTGCTATCACCCCTGCTTACCCTATGCTTTAATTTGGGGTAAGACATTGCTCCTAGCATAGGCTGAGTATTTGCACCCCCACCTCTACCGTAAAAAATCAGTGTTTCCTCTGGAAGTTAAAACATCCTGACGAAGAGAAAGGAAAGCAAGAGAATTTATCAGACAGATCCTGACACATCGTAAAGATGGAGCATTGTTATCAGGTATCATTCTAACACACTCGTTGCTCTACACCACTCAAAATTTTATGACCACAAAAACAACCCCACACATACATGCCAAAGTGTGACTAGCTGAAGTCAGCTCTCAGTATGTTAGCTTCATTTTGCTCAAGAGACAAACAAGAGATCACAAATGAAACTGCCTACACCATACTGATGTGAGCAGTAACGTAGGGTTTTGTCAGTGAATCAATGTGGCTACCAAACCAAGCGCTCTCCTTTTGTGGCTTATAGTGCACGCAAAGCCTTCTGCCTAAAAGCCAATCAAGTAAGACACTTAGTCACATAGTTGCCACCTAGAGACACATAGCAAGAGCAGCCACTGTATGAGTAGTTGATGCAAACATTTTGTTCACAGTTAAGTCAGAATGAATAAGAGTCGTATGGTTACTTCTTTGCCCAGGTACAGCAAGATCTATAATGCATAAAATTGATGTTAAATGCATAAAATCTCCTGCTTGGAGCATCAAAACATAGCCATGGCCTTGAATACTGATGTTAAATCTAAAGTATATTCCACATATCACATGGACTGCAGCTAACATTAATAGCTTTCCACTGCAACTGTTACATTGCTGTAATTGGGCAGACACTGGCTGGGGATTTCTTCAGGGAGCTATTTTTCAATTAAAGTTTAATTTTCAGGTAAAAAGGTTTATACAGAGCAAGACCGTGCACACACCTCATTGTTGCACTGTTTCAGAATATGAGATTTCTCAGTTTATTATTTCCAGGACAGCACAGGGCAAAGGCAGAAGAAATAAAAGCAAGAAGATGCCTTTTCCCAACTGTCTCCCAGGTTCAGGGTGAAACAGCTACCCCAGTCAGTGTTCACAGGCACGTGGTGAGACTTGGTTGACACAGTACTAGTTGGCTTAACAAGGGGAAACTCACTGAGAATGATTTTCTTCCTGAGAGAAGACAAGTGTGAAGAAAAGTCACAAAGGAAACAAAAGAGGTGTTAGTCGAGCAAAATGAGAGTTGCTCTTCGAGCCTGAGTGTCTAGATATAGCACAAGTTTAAACTTCCCAGCTGCTTCCTACCAAACTCCTCTGCTATCACTGCAGGGAGGGAAGGGAATGACCTCCGAGATAAGGGAACTCCAGTAGTCCTGCTGTAACTCCTGCTACTCCTGCTTCCCCCATGCACCTGTGCACTTGCCTTTCAGGGAGCAGGGATGCCCACAGGCACTTCCACAGCTCCCTTTGGTGGAGTTGAGATGCACACATCAAGATGGATCCAGAGAGCAGCTCCTGAGCATCGCAGGGAAAATCCATTACTGCTTCCTGGCGTTAAACAGTTAAAGAAGCTGGATATGCAGATCTAGAAAATTAGGAGGATAAGATAACTACATTTGCAAGAACATTTGTTTTGAATCCAAACCATTTCCTCAAGTGTATTAATATGAATTACCAGGAGATTGCCTGAGGATTTACATGTGTAGCATTCCAGGAGAAATAAAGGGAAAAGGCTGAGGAGGAATAGTCAGTTTTAAATTAAGACAAATTGCTCCAAGTTTCTTTTATAAAATATATGCATGCCCATTGTTTATGATTGTAGAGTTCAAAACACTGAGCCTGTCTGCTGAGAGGATATATGCCTCCCTTGCAAAACTCTTTGCTCTACTTATTTGAAAGACAGCCTGATAACCTTGCAAGGGGAAACGGAAAGAGGAGGAAGGAAAAAGAAAAGGAAAGAATGAAAGCGAGAGAGAAGGAGAGGGAGCAGGAATACACAGCATTATTGACAATTGCTAATCGTTGGGAGGGTGGGGAAGATTGAGAGTTTTAGGCATAAACTAGAAATTAAATTTTGCCAAGATGTACCGGAGCACAGTCCTTCT
The DNA here is from genome assembly GCF_015220805.1 of Pogoniulus pusillus. NCBI lineage: Eukaryota > Metazoa > Chordata > Aves > Piciformes > Lybiidae > Pogoniulus > Pogoniulus pusillus. Next base: position 31,633,792 of record NC_087273.1, read on the forward strand.
GCATTTACATAATCAAATAAAAGGTAAGATTCAGCAGCATGAATACTCGACCTGCCAGTAAACTGTTTGTTTCTTAGTGAGAAATAGAGAGAGAGAGAAAAAAAATTCTTTAGGAAGTTAGCTTTTTCTCATACAGTTCATATTATATGTGGCACAGGCAGCAGATATAGAATTTGCTACAATATATTAGTTTGATAACATTGTAGAGAGTTTCTCATCAAAATACAGAGATGGGGAATTATAGTTCCGAGACCTAATTTAATAACAAAGTATGCTGTTGTTAAAACCATTTTTTTGCCTGAGCTCTATAAGCAATGTGTGCATTGTATGAAGAAGCTGGGAAGAAAAATTGAAGAATTATGCAGACAAATACCAGTATGTAGCCAGAGCTTAGGAAAACATGTAGCTGTCTCTCGGTGTCCTTATTGCCCATAAAAGAACATTTCACACGGTCAACAGCTCGAATTTATGTGGAGCCTTAGGGGTAAATTTTCAGTGCAGTGGATAGGAACTCACACACGCAATCATGGTATTGTTAATGGGAGTTGTGTGGCTACTTCCACGCAGTGCTCAAAATCAACCCCTTGCTGTAGAAAGCTATCTGCAGACCACTCCTGCTCCCATTCTTCTTCCCTATCAGCAGTCCAAGGGGAGCAATGGTAGGTGGCCCACAAAATGCTTTCCTCGCATCTTTTCCTTCTATCATGTCACTCACATGAACATTGGGAGAGCATGTCCCTCCCTCCCAGGTAAGGACTGCATGACAGGAAGAACATGGAAGCCAAGAAGTATGGGATAGAAGAACAGATAGATAGTGAGATATGTATATGACCTGGTTACACACTAGAGTGCAAAGAGTGGTGATCAATGGTGCCAAGTCCAGCTGGAGACCTGTAACTAGTGGAGTCCCCCAGGGATCAGTGCTGGCTCTTATCCTGTTCAACTACTTCATCAATGACATTGGTGAGGGGACAGACAGACAGAGCCTGCTCAGCAGGTTTGCTGACAATACAAAACAGGGACATTTAGCTGATACACCTGAAGGCTGTGCAGCCATTCAGTCAGACTTGGACAGAAGGGATAGCTGGGCACAGAGGAACCAAATGAGATTCAACAAAGACAAGTGCAGAGTCCTGCGTCTAGGAAGGAATAATGAAGTGCACCAGTGCAGGTTACGAAGTGATCTCCTGGAAAGCAGCCCTGTGGAGAAAGGCCTGGGATTCCTGGTGGATAACAAGCTACCCATGGGACAGCAATGTGCCCTTGAGGACAAAAAAGGCCAATGGGATCCTGGGGTGCATTAAGAAGAGTGTGCCCAGCAAATTGAGGGAGGTTCTCCTCCCCATCTACTCTGCCTAGTGAGACCCCCATCTGGAATACTGTGTCCAATTCTGCCCTCCCCAGTTCAAGAGGGACAGGGATCTAAGTGAGAGAGTCCAGCAGAGGGCCACAAGGATGATTAAAGGACTGGAGCACTGCCTTATGAGGAAAGGCTGAGAGACCTGGAGCTTTTTAGTCTAGAGAAGACTGAAAGGGGATCTATTAAATGTTTATAAATATGTAAGGGCTGGGGGTGAGGAAGGAAGGAACAGCCTCTGCTCACTTGTGACTTGTGGTAGGACAAGAGGTAATGAATGTAAACTACAGCACAGGAGGTTCCACCTCAAAATGAAGAAGAATTTCTTTACTGTAATGGTCACAGAGCACTGGAATGGGCTCCCCAGAGAGGTTGTGGAGTCTCCTTCTCTGGAGACTTTCAAGACCCATCTGAGTGTTGCCTGCACTAGAGTACATGGTTGTGCTCTGGCAAGGGGGCTGGACCTGAAGATCTCCAGAGGTCCCTTCCAACCCCTAATATCCTGCAATTTTGTGAACAACAGCTGTGATGTTCTTGTCCTGTCCCCATTGAGGGACTGCAAGTGAAGAAGTGAAGATTGTGCTTCCTTCTCTCCCTGCCCAGAAACAGCGGGATAGACCTGCTTGTCCCAGGATATTGTAATATTGTTATTCTCTTTCATTTTCGGGTATCACAGTTTAAAAGATAGTGCCTGACCTAATCTCTCCTCCTTCTCTTCCCTGCTTTTCTTGCTTCCACTTCTCCGAGCAGCAGGCTGTGATGGTTTGGATGTTACCTGCCCCCTCCACACACCTACAAAAATCACCCAGACTAGACTCAGCAGCTCTGGAAACTGAATGAATGAAGCTATATCTACAGCTTGGCACAACATACAAGCAGATATTTGCAATAGATACAGAAATACACCAGTTAAAAAGTGATACAGAAACACAACAGCCCTCCCAGAAACCTGAGTCCCCAGGGGGGGCTCCCAATCACCCTTCCACCTTCCTCCCACCCCTCTACCTTACCCAGGACTTGGCCCTATGCTCAAGGTAGCTTGGAGGGTCAGCCAGGGGGGTTAGGAAGCAGATGGATTAGTCACACAGGCAGCAGGTTAGGTTGGAGAGAGAAGTTCAGCCCAAAGCCCAGACAGAGAGCAACTCTGTTATCTATGTTTGTGTTCTTGTTCTTAGACATCTCAGCAAGCCTATGAGTGAAGCAGACATCGCCACTGTTTCCTTTTCACAGCCTGTAGTCTAACTCTTCTCACCAAAACACTCTAGCACAGATGCACTCTTCTCTCATATGGTTTGTGGGGAAGTTGGCAGGCAGGGAATTGAGACACTGAGGCCTTTCAGGCCCAGCTGGGGGGATGAGGGGGAGGAAGGTGCAGTTTTGGCCTTCCCTCAGGCTGAGTGAAGGTGGAAGGGGTGGAGGATTCTAGAAGGCCAGTTTGGGCCTAGTGGATTTTATGCTTGTTCTACCTCATTGCTTTTGCATATATACTGCTCTTGTAAGTAGAATATCTCTCTAAACTTGCAGTTGGTGTGCAGTAACCTCATTCTTACTGCTGGGAAGGGGTAAGAGTCGATTCTGTTCCCTAGAACTGGGTAAGCCCTTGGCCCAAAGTGGAACAGTAACTGACAAAATTCACCAAGGGTTTGCCAGTAGGACAAGGGAGGTTATTCTGCCCCTGTACTCAGCATTGGTCAGGCCACACCTTGAGTGCTGTGTCCAGTTCTGGGCCCCTCAATTCAAGAGAGATGTTGAGGTGCTGGAACATGTCCAGAGAGGGGCAAGGAAGCTGTGGAGGGGCCTGGAACACAAACCCTATGAGTAGAGGCTGAGGGAGCTGGGGGTGTGCAGCCTGGAGAAGAGGAGGCTCAGGGGTGACCTCATTGCTGTCTGCAACTACCTGAAGGAACATTGTAGCCAGGTGGGGGTTGGTCTCTTCTATCAGACAACCAGCAACAGAACAAGGGGACACAGTCTCAAGTTGTGCCAGGGTAGGTCTAGGCTGGATGTTAGGAGGAAGTTGTTGCCAGAGAGAGTGATTGGCATTGGAATAGGCTGCCCCAGGAGTTGGTGGAGGCACTGTCCCTGGACGTCTTCAAGAAAAGCCTGGATGAGGCACTTAGTGCCATGGTCAGGTTGACTCTATAGGGCTGGGTGCTAGGTTGGACTGGATGATCTTGGAGGTCTCTTCCAACCTGGTTGGTTCTATGATTCTATGGTTCTAGTTATGAGACCTTGCAGAAGGGTGACATTCTAAGACTTTTACAAGCAGGTCTGAGGGCTGGAAACTTCCCTTACATGTGTTTCTCCCCTCATCACCTGGCTACAGGCACTAGCACCTCAATATCAATGCCAGATATTGCACAATTTGGAATGAAATCATGAATGTCAGCAGCACCAGAAGCCATTGGACACTGGCAAGCTACTTTGTTCTGACAACTTGAACAACCACAAGAGCTTTGTGTCAGATGGTCACACCCTCTGCATTACTATGCCCCCATGTTTGGTTATGAGGCTGGATGTGTAGTACACTATAGCCAGGAGTGCACTCAACCAGGTGGCAAGAGCCTGTCTTTCACACTCTGATAGGTAGCATAGTTGAGAAAGCTCCAGTGTTTGAGTTGTTGATGGGGGGCAGCTGAAGCCCACTTGTGCCAGGTTGATGGTTAATGTGTTTCCAACCATGAAGCCAGGTGTTCTGCTCTGGTTTCTGAGGTTTATAGTGTGGTTTATTTAAACTTGGTCACAGTACCACCATAGCATTTCAAAACACAGCCAACATTATAACCTTGGTTTTATTTATCTGCCAAGAAGTAAAAAAAATCAACAATGCAGAAGGTGCTCCTCCTTAGCAGTGCTGATTGGACACCATCTGTGAGTGGACCAGAACCACAGAAATAAAGTATATCTCACTACGTGCAGATGTGAAACCATCCTACATACAGGCTCTCCGCTCTGTGAAGTAATGAGGTCCAACATAGCAGCAAGAGAATTTCACATGGAGGGGAACATATGACCATATGGTAACCTGTACCATAGATATCTCCTGCACGATGGAGGAAGAGCTTTCACGAGCCAGTCTCCTGTCTGTTCCTTGCAGCACCAGCTAGACATCAGCTACCAATTTTATTTGCCACCATTTAATTTCTTCCTTTTTAATTAGATATGGTAGGTACTCAGAATCTTGCTTGGGATTGGTTTCACAGCACATCATATTTCTCAAATTATGATAGGACAATTGGCTATTAATTCAAAGCAGTGCTAATAATGGTTGCTACAGCTACTAGGGGAAACAAATAGGAAGGCTGTTGAAAGACCTCTCTGCTTTTAACCACCTTGATACAAATTTAGATTTGTCAGACAACAAACCCTCAATGTCTCTATACTTTAAGTGTGTGAGTCCCTTTAACCTCTACTAATGGTCAGTCCCCAGCACGTGAGAAAAAAAGGACTGGGTGAGTGTGTGGAAATTATCTAAGAACATATATATCTGTTCCATGCCATGCACCTTCCAAATTACAATCTGAGGAAGCTGCCCAGTCGTTCTTTGAGCAAGGCCACGGCACTGAGGACCCTGAAAGCTGCAATCTTCCTGCTGAGCCAAACTTTGCAAGGAGTAGAGGGCTAGGCAATCACAGTAGCAGCATGTACCATGCAGAGAGAGCAGGCTGTGGCAGACTATAAGAGGACTCATGGGGGCAAGAGGGAAGATGACTGTCTCATGACACAACTCCTTAATATTCTAGGATTTTGTACTTGGAAGGAGTCTCACCCACCTCCTCCCCTCTCTCTCCCCTTTGTTTCCTTCTTCTTCGATATGCAGCCCTGCTCCACTATATTGCCTATGGGGGAATTGCCTGCAGGTCCTGATGTAATAGCTGTGCCATATGGTCCCTTCACACAGCAGGAAGGTGGAAAAATCCAGAAGGAAAAAAAAAAAAAAAAACAACAGCAACCCTGGAAAACTTCCTGTAGCAGCTCGGCAGAACTACAGCTGTGACCACAAACAGAGGCAACAACTGGAATATTACACATGATGCATAAGGCATGGCAACAGTACGCAGCCTCCCCAGAAGGCAGCTGAGCTTTATGTCCCATTTAACTGAGAAACCTCCCTGCCTACCATAAAGCTCCATTAAAGCACACAAGCAGGTGTGGCAACCCTGGTGTTTTCAGTGGTAGATCACTCGGCTCCTCTCGGCTCCTCTCGCCTCCAAAGTACCCTCCGTTGGCTGCCTTTCTCCAGGTGTTTGCAGAGGAACCTAATGAGACTGATTGGGACATGCTGATCAGCTTTCATTATAAGCTGTTCTCTAGCAGTCCAATTAATCAAAATAATGGTATGTGCTGTGCATGTATTTTATGGCTGTACCCAGTTTTGCTTTCAAACCTAAAATAAGACACCTGTTTTCCACACCCTGTCTTGCTGAGTAGTCCCTTTAAGAGCATAACCTTGTTATCAAATATATGATATACCATCAGAGCTGGGGAGCTTCATACACGCATAAATACCACTCTTCCAGTTTGTGCTTTTTATACTAGCAGAAGAATCTAATGGAAATAAATTCAGTCCATGGGTCAATTACAGGCTTATTTTCATATTTATGGACTTAATACTTCCACACACAAAAAGATTCTAATGATAGCCTAAGGCACAGAGTAATCAAAACAACAGCTATTGAAAGGGAAGGAACCAAAGAAAAGTACCACTTTGAAATTCTACCCCCATCTCCTGATGCTGCTATATACACCACGTAAAAAATGCCTTTTGTCAAATGAGTATGATTTTTACCTACTTACCGTCAGCGTCAAGTTAAAAAGAAACCAAAGGCAAGAGTTGTTACCAGAACAAAAGCCACACTTTTTCCACCTCCAAATTCAAGAAATAAATGCTTTGATATGAACAATCAAATCTCCTTCTTTCTTCTTCCTCCTTGTCCCTGTGCCAATTACTAAAGGAGGCAGGTTTTTACACTTCCTTCACAGACTAACGGTGTCTACATGCTCTTCAGTGACTGAAAGATCCCAGAGGCACCCCCCTCCCTGTGATGGTACTCATTCCTTGCTGACCAGTTGCATGTGTCTTTGGTGGCTTCACCACTGCCTTGGGGAAGGAGAAGGAAAGTAGAGCTGCTAGAATAGGCAGCTGAGAGTATGGACTTCAAAGAGGCTAAAAGTATTGCTGCTCTGCCCCTTCTAGCCTGATGCTGGCCATGGAAGGGGTTCTCCCTGGCTGCACAAAGAGAGCACCCCCTCCTCTGCTACTGTCACTTGCAGCAGCCTCTTCCCATATAATTTTGAATTCAACTCTTACATATCAGCAGTGTATATAGATATTTGTTATCCCAGCTTGTTTTCATGTATATTTTATGTACCAAGCAAGGATGTATGAGGAAAGAAAGGAGCGTGGTTAAGCTTTCGATGCCAGCTGAAGCAAGATAGACTGCACAAGCCATCACCCAGCACTTCACGCATTGCAACTTCATTGTGTTGTTCCTCCAGTTAGTTATTTATTAACAGTCATTGGGATGGAGCATCTTGCATTTGATTAGACAAATGATATGTTGTTTCTTGGAGCATTTTGTGAAGTTGTAATAATCTCTATTGACAATGCATCTATTAGTTTGGTGGAATGCTTTCTAGCTATCAAGAGGATTTTTATGGATCTGAATTCAATGCAAAAGAACCTAAACCTCAAGCCTTAGTTCTCTAGAAATCTGACATGAGAAATAGCAAAAGAAAATGAAATATTTTCCTCATTTGATTATTATTTCCACGGCCTCTGAATGCCTATGAATAAACTGTGCAGGACCACCTGACACAAGAAAAATAGCTATACAGGAAGCTTAATATTTGCTGTAACCTCAGTTTCCTGGAGCTGGAGTGCTCCCTTAAATAATTTACAGCTCTAAAAGTGAGATAAGACTATCTCCAGTTATGGCTTTGTTGTGTGTCCTAGGTTATTCTAAACCACTTTCTGCAAGGGACATCCATCATTACAAACCCATCTTTACCTTCATCCTACACAGACATCTGAGAGACAGCCACTGGAAAGAATGCCAGAACTGGAGATAGTCTGATGTCATTCTAATTATTGTAAATTATTTAAAGAAGAATGTTACAGTCAGAGCCTTGGTCATTTGAAAGTGTTTGCTAGAATATCTAAGAGATCTGGAGCAACAATCTCTAGTGCATATATGCAAAGAAAATAAAGTAAATCACTCTCATTTGAGAGGAAAGAAGTACAGAAGTACAAGGCAGGAGAGGAGATGCTTCCATTTTGTGCCACAGGGTTCTCTATAAAGAAGGGAATGACTGCACTCAGGGATTACTCCATCAATGCTTGCTACATTCCAGCAGCATTAATAAGATCGATGATATTAAAAGCAGTAAAACACCTGGTCTACTTAGGACCCAAACTTTTACCTGGTCTGCTTGCACTAACTTCAGCTGACATCACCAATGTCTAGCACCAGATTTGATGGGCAGAAAAGTTCCAGAAGCCACCAAAACATTTTTTTTTTTCCCAGATATAAAGGAAGGAAGAAAGGAAGCATTATGAGGACAGTAACAACTGTTGTGATAGATTTGGATATGAAACTGCTCTGGCAGCTGTGACCCTAAAGTGAATTTACTGGTGGGCAGTGAGGAGCTTCCTAACCGAGAGGGTAAGAAGGTAGAGGAGCACCACAAAGAGCATCAAGCTGACCTCATGCCTCAGGGACTGAAATGGTTTGGACTGTGATCTTTTCAACTGTCTTCTCCAAAGAGAAATTTTAAAGACAGTGTGGTAATGGAAAAGACACTGTCAATGTCAAGAAATGCTTTCTATGCAGTATTGCAAACTCTTTCACCACAGGTTACAACATATGTCTGCCATACAGGCATTATCTCTTCTCTTGCAAAATTGGGTAGGTTCAGACACAGAGAGGTCACATTCAAAGTCACATACAGAGCTGAGAATGAGGCCCCATGGAGTTGCACTGTGGCAGCGTAAGACACGCTATCTGTTGACTTCAGTGGGAAGCACAACATGAAAAAAGACCTACTGTCACTTGAGGTGTTCTCCATTTCCACACATGTGCTTAGGGCAATATATATTGGCTCCAGGTCCCCAAACCATGGGAAATGGCAGGCTTCCTGCATGGCTGATTGGGTTGTGTTCCTCATTTTGGACCATTGTTCCTGGCTGTATCTTTTGTTTGGGCCTTGGCAGGCAGTAAGACAGAGAATGCTAATGAATATCTTTGCTCCAAGCACAATATGAGAGGCATCTCATTTTCATTTTCTTTCCTGTGAATCTTGAGTTTTAAACTTCAGCTGTGCAATGGAAATGAAATTCCTTTTAAAATGATGGGCTCTCTACTTTGTGCAGATAGCTGAAAGCCCCTGAATAGGTCCTTTTTCAGTCAAAATTGCATACCCTTAAATGTTAGAAAGCAATACTGGCATGGAATTTATTGTTCCAGAATGGAAACTCTTCAAATATGTATTGATAAAAGCAGAAAATTCCTCTTCTACAGTTTAGCTGTGTGTAGAGATTTGATACAGGTAATTGTGTTGCTTCAAAATCCTGTATTTGGTAGGTTTCATCTAAATCTTTACTTCAAGAATCAGGAATTATTTCCTTACTTTTGGAGAAGTTCTCAGTGGTGCTTACTGGCAGCACCCTCAGTAACCCTGCTTACCCCAAATCTGCAAAGTAGGAGTCTCATAGAGATAGACAGAGAGATAGAAAGACATAGAGATAGAGAGATGATAGATAGATAGACAGACACACAGATAGACAGAGAGATAGAGATAGATAGATAGATAGACATAGATAGATAAACAGATAGACAGAGATAGACAAATAGACAGACGAATAGACATACATAGATAGATAGATAGATAGATAGATAGATAGATAGATAGATAGATAGATGGAGAGATAGAGAGACAGACAGAGAGACACACAATTCATCCAGCATGGCACAGAAGTCAATTTATCCTAGCCTGATCATACTTGTCTGGCATAAGCAGAATACAATCAGGAGTTTAGTGCCTAAGTAAATTATCATCTCCTCCTCACCCCAAATCTCTGGCCCTCTGCTGGCTGAGATTTTCAGGTGTGCAAGAAATGGATGAGGCTTTCAGCAGGCGGTGTTGAGCACCCACAGCCACCACCGCCTCCCAGGGAGCTCCTGCCTGTTTGACAGTTGTTAAAATCATCAAGTCATTAAGCTACAATTTAAATTAAGAGCAGGGACCTAATTTTAGTGCCTGTATCTGAAATCTGTGTGTGCTCGCTGACATCATTTCAAAATTCCTCACACTAGGCACAGAACAGGACTTCCTCAACCCTAATATCATACACCAGCTCACTTAGTCTTGACCATTCCCTTTTGGCACCTTTTCTTAGCAAAGTTGTCCATGTCCACCCCTTTCCTGGGTCTTAAAATAAAACAGACACCTTGGTGATCCACACATAGGTGTAGGCAGGCCGCGTTCACGTGTGTACGGGCGCGCCCGCACGTGTGCGCATCTAAATCAAAGTACTTAAACAGCTTTACTGTGTCTTAAAACATATTGTGTATCATCAGTGGAAGTTTTCACTGTGCTCCTAGAAAGGTGTGTGTGTGAGTCTGTGCGTGTGTATGAGAGAGAAAGAGAGAGACAGACAGAGAGAGGGAGAGAGAATGCACCAGGAATTATCTATGCATAAAGAAATTAAAAGAGAATATTTTTCCAGAGCAATTGAAGCCCATCTCCTGAACAATGACGACAGCTCCTCATTTTCGACAACAATAGAGGGCACGTAGGAGTCAGCTCATTAGAATATCTGTGGCTCTTTTCTGTTCTCTCTGCATTAAGCCCCCATAATGTCAGTTGTCACTTATTAATGACAATTAACTAGTAATCAGCAGTGAGACTCTTCGAGGTGGTCCTTGCCTGACAGGTGAAGAAAGAGAACATTGCGTAGTGCCATGCAGTGACATGGAACCTTCAAAGGGAGCACGGCATTTCCATAAATTATTTCAGAAAGAAATTTTCTTTTAGACATTCTCTTTAAAGCATTAGGATCTTTAACCCTAGAAGGACTATACGGTTGCAGCTGTCCTCCCTCTCCCCCTCCCCTTATCTCTAGTATTGGATAAAATTGGAAGGCAGCCTGATCTGTCATGTAACCCAATTCCCATCTGGGGCTGGAATAGCTATCAACCCACTCTGCTGAAACTATAAATACCTTCCCTTGATACTCAACCTTAAGTGCTCACTTAAAATGATGCCCAGATATCAATAGCGAAAGTTGCCAACTGAAAGCAGCTAGGTGGATGGGCAGTAGAGACTGAGACACGTCTATTATAACATCTTTAAAAATTAAATCACTTGCCAGTGCTCAATTTATGTACATGCATACCCTATGAATTCCAACACCTTCTCCCTCATTTCTGATGGCTTCCACACCCATTTGCTGTGTCTTGTCTTAAATGAGATGGCAACTACTGTTACTGTGCGTTTTTACAGCAACCAGCGGGGCCTGGACCCTCTTGCAATACAAATTTCATGTAGTGACTGCTCACTGAACTGAGAAAAAACACTCAACCATCAGCAATAAAACATGCCCTAAGTTTCCCACACACAAACTTTTTCTTTTTGCTCCTCACCCCACTTTACACAACACCAGAGGAAGAGCACTCACCATCACTTTTCATTCAAACTCTTTGTTCAGGCCTCCCTCCTTATCTCTCCTCCTTATCCCTGACCCTCCAACTTTGGAACAGACGATCCTATGAAATCTTTACATTGACTGTGTCAGCTATCCGCTATAAAAGCTTGTTTCCTTCCTGAGACAAATTCAGCCTCATTCCATGCTTTTTGCAAAAGGTCAGTGAGATTTCCAAATGTCACTCCAGCATGCTCCTATCTCCCAGCTCACAGTCCCCTTGAGCTTTACCTAGCTGGTCCTCTTTTGGTTTGTTTTTTTTTTTCCACAACAGGCAAATAGTCCTTACAGCCTTTTCCTGTTCACTCCTCTCCGTCCCAGCTTTCAAAATCTCTGCCATCTACTCTTGCTAACAGCAATTAATCTACTATAATTTCTTTTTCCTATCTTTTCCTTCTTCCCATATCAGATCTCCAAGCTTCAATTTTTTTCTTAATTTTTTCTATGCTGTTTTTACCCTTCTGATGTCTGCTGATCATTAAACTCTGTTCTTAGTTGTTCCTCGGTCCTATTTATTCTTTGCACTTTTCCAGACTCCCAGTTGTCAAAAAAAATGTGAAATGTGACACTCACCAACCCCCAAAACTCAGGCGGAGGATCCCCATGCATTGTTAAGTCTAGACCTGCCGCCTTTTTTAGAGCAGAGCTATCTAATTTTTCACATTATCCTTGCACAGAGAAGCAGTCATGAGAAACAGTAGTCAGTTGATGCTAAATGCTACAAACTTTAGCAAGATAGCACTTTGGAGACAGCTGAGAATACCACTCTCCCTTGAACATAAAGACACACATGACTGCAGAAAGAAATGTGCTACACAGTGGATCTTTGAACCACATTTTATCAACATGCTACACACTCAGATACTACTATATATAATTATTAATGCAACATGCCCATTGCAAACATGCTGAGTGTGTTTGACCTTGGATTGCCAAGTAATGTACCAATTGTGGGCAGTGGCTGAGGCTGCAGTGTTTTTTAGAGCCAGCATTTGCACATTAATAAACTTAAGGCTTGTTTACTGAGAGAATTTTCCAGTTAAACCATTATAGTTACACTGGTAGCATTAGGCAGTTTCCCAACCACAGCAGCCCTGGGCAGTTTTTCTTATTACAGAATAAAAGTGGATTTTTCCAGTTTGCCTTAAATTGCTTCCAAAGTACTTTAGTCTAAATTGAAAAGAAGGCCAGAATGAAAATGCCTAGGGAGTGACTTATACCAGTGAGGAAAGCCATTAATGACTCTCACATCCTACCTCCAATGGGTCTAGCTTTCTCTTGGAAAACAGTGGGATGAACACTACACAACTTTTTCAGCTCTAGAAGTACTAAGCAATAAGATGTCATAGATCGTGAAACTGAGGGACAGCATTTTCAAGAGCCACTTCTTGTATTGCCAGGCACAGCAAGCTAAGCTGAAGAGATCATCTGAAACATAAAACTTTGTACTCCTTTATCAAGATCCTGTTCCTCTTCTTCCCTGCTCACAAACTCCATGCAGAACAACGGTGACTTGCAGAGCTGCTCTGCCAGTCATCCTTGCTGTGCTCAAGACTGAGGGAGAGTGGAAAGAGGATGTTTTTGACTCAGCCTGTAGTGACACTTCCATGACCACAAATAAGATGCTACACATTGCAACTGTGTAGTGGTAAACTAAACCTAACCTGGACTTGAAGAAGAAGGTTAGTTTTTATACTGCTACTCAGAAATACGCAGGTTAAACCATAATGTCTTTGCATGTCCCAATAGGCTGTGCAGTACTAGATGGGGGAGGGGAAGAGAAGAAGGTGAAAGCAGGAGAAATCTTTTTCCCTAGCTAAGTTTCACTTTTACAGGCAGTCTTCAGGGTTTTATAGCAACAGTACCCACTAGCTAGGTGCAGAATGGTGATAAGTGACACCAACTCAACCTGTTTGTCTGCATCTGAAAACAGTGCCCATTTCCAAGATGCAGCAATGTATCCTGCCATTCAAAACCATGAAATCTCATTATTTCAATGGGACCAATATTTGACCCCAGCACTATGTAGTCTTGAGTACTCAAAATTCTCAGAAAGGAACATCAAGGAGTGAAGGGATTTTGAGCAAAGCGAAATGCAGAATCATAGAATGGTTTGTGTTGTAAGAGGTATCCAAAGGTTAACTAGTCCAAACCCCCTGCAGTGAGCAGAGACATGCCCCATTAGATCAGGTTGCTGTGCCAAGCCCAATCCTGAATATTGCCAAGAATGGGGCCTCAACTACCACATTGAGCAACCACGTCCAGCATTCCACTACCATCATGGTAAAGAACATGCTCCTAATGTCCAACTAAATCCACTCTAATTTATAACCACTAGCCCTTGTCCTATCACTACAGGCCTTTTGTGAACATAGTGTGACATAAAGAACCTAAAGTGCCAGCTGGCAAGTTAATGCACTTTACCAAACTGATTTAGCACTCACCGGTCCACCAGCGAACTTACTTGAAAGAAACTGCTTGCTTTTGGCTATTGGATGTTCCATCCCAAATTATACTGGAATGAACTCCATTACTTATTCTGATAATAAACTTTCTGAGCACTAAGGAACTGTGCCTGAGAGCACGCTCTAGTGGTTAAACCTCTGCCTGCTGGTCAGGAGGTTTGGCCACTATTTCTGCCTACACAATTTTTAGCAGGCTGCTTTCTGGATTCTATCATGTGTGTCATCTTCTGGGTAATAGCTACGGGTACTGCACCAGTATTTATGCTTCACAGACAAGTTCAGCTTGTACACACTTTAAGGAGAAAGTTTTGGACAAGTTGCCATGTGTACCAAGAGGGAAGACTTCCACCTGCATGACCTTGAAGGTTGGCCTCTATTTGGTTAATAGCATCGCATCAGTCCTTAAGATTTCCTAATGTATGCTGTTCTGAGCAAATCATTCAGCTCTGGACTCCTACAAAAGCAGATGGGCTGCAGGCAACCAGACTCCAACCCTTCTTCCTCAAGTGATCACATGGCATTTAGCTGCAGGTGTCCTACATCTGACAAGCCTGGTCAGGAACCTGCTAGGCTTTCACCTGCATCTTCAGATAATGCTAACACAACCACTCTGGACAGAATGCACTGTCACCACATTCATTTTTTTTCAGAATCACGTTGTACTGATCATCTGCCCATTGTGCCTTGAACAATTTAGTTAGAGAAATGCTTCCTTAAAAAGAATGAAACACTTTAACAGTCAATCCTTCTCATTTTTTACACTGTTTATCCAGTAGCAAAAATCACAACCTGGCCATGGATAGTCAAACTTAAACTTTGTTTGTTTGGATTTCTTTTAAGAGAAAGAAAAGAAAAACAGAGGTGGTAAGTACAGTAGTTTGGACAAAAACATCTTTTGACCATTCTGACCTTGATTCAGAAGGTCACTAGGTGGGACTGAAGAGAGGAGTGTAAAAAAAGTGATCTTCACAACAGAGGTGTTGTGGAAATCTTCTGGAGCCTCTCATTTTCAGTGGGAAGGACTACAGGACCAACTCTACTTGTCTGAAAATAAACAGCCCGATTAGCTATGTATCTGTGTTTGCAGTTCTGATCTCTTGCTGCTAAAACTATCCTAAAACCAGTTTATCACTAGTCAAGTAAAAAAAAAAAAGCCCAAAACCAAAGCTAATGAAGATGCTGGATAAAGAAATACATTTCATGAACAATGCTAACCTCAGGTAATCTGCATCATCTAAAGAGACTTGTAAAATGTTCTCCCTTTTCCAAACACACCCAGTTATGGGTATCAATATTTTCACTTTGCTGCAATATTACATTTTACTTAGAACATCCCAAAATGTGGTCACTCTACCTACCTGTGGGATGAAGACAACTATACACAGTGATGAAGACAACCTATGCAAAGTTAAACACGAAACATGATGAGAAGAAACTCCATCAGAACAGCAGGGAAAACAAAAATTTGGAAGAGCCATATTATCTAGATTAGTATCTGGCCAGTAAATCGGGGTTAGCCTTCTATTCTCACACATGGACAGAAAAGGACCCTGCTTTTAAATTTCAGTGAACAGATGGTGAAATCCCACTTCCTGCTACTTTCATACTGGGAAAGTAACTCAATACTGCACCAGCCAGGAGACCGACACCTACAGAGCTGCAAGAACACTCCACATGGAAATTGGCCTCTCCTTGGAGATCTCCTAACCAAGACCCCTGCCACATCATTTAAAGAGTATCACATGCTCAAATTCGAGACAGCTTCAGAAATCACAGGCAGGAGCTGGTGCAGTGTGCTTTGATTAGTCTAATGCAAGATAATGTGTATATTTTTATGCCTTTACACTAATTGCAATTGCATTTTAGTGGCCTCCATGGCAAGGACAGATTATGTTTGGTGTCATTATTACCAGCGTAACTACCCAGAGAAAGCCGTAACAAAGTTATGATGCAGAAGACATTAGTGAATATCCTGCCAAATGCTATTAAAAAGGAAAATAAAACCCCAAAAGTCATTTCATTCAGGACTAATGTCATCAGTACAGAGATCTCTCACATCCGCAGCAGTTTGCATCAGCTTCAAAATGGCAATACAACAGAAAAATGCACAGAGATAGAAATCAAACCTGAGAAGTAGACACACCAAGATCTTCTTCCCCCCTGAGAAAAGACAGAAGCAAACGTGCAATGCCAAGATGACATGCAATGATGAAAAAAAGCTTTTCTGAAAAGAAACAGAAATCTCTGAGAAGAATCAGGTACAATGGACTTTGAGTAAGTCACAAAATATATATGAATACTTACAGAGGCTACTATGAGTTAAATCTAAGGCTCTTACATGTCTCTTCTTCAAGACCGGTCCTGAAGGTCTATGCGGTCTCCTCGAAGCAGTACCTTTTGTAGCTACTAGTAGAAAAGAACAAACTTACCTTTGCTGAAATCTTACCAAAAGCAAGAAAAAAATAAACCTGCAAATAAATTTTGTGGAAAAGAATAACTTGGCTTTAAGAATTTATCTTTTTTTTAGAATTTTTATACTTTTTTTTTCAAACAACAGAAGCAAAAATCCAAAGACTAAAGATCACACTGCTGTTGTGCTTCATTTTGTTAAGCAAGTGAAACACTAGAGCCATCGGATTTTCATCTACTTCATATTTCAGTCTCAGAAAGTGTTACATCAGCACAGTCGCCAGGTAAAGCTGCTAGTTTATTCTAAATGGACTTTCTTCAGACACTGGCACAGATGATGAGTGATTGTCCAATTCTGAAGCTATCAGAACTGAACGGATTTAGCAATGTCATAAACACCTCTCAAGGGAGTCACCTGGTGTTGAGAACTCACTTTACATGCCGTGTTTCAAAATGAGTTTTAATGGATTTACATTAGATTCAAACCCACTTTAGAGCTATTATTTCTTCCTTTCAACCTTTTCACCCACTCCTGCAATGTAATACAGCATATTCTATAATCACATGTTTGCAGGCCCGTGGTAAAGTAAACAAAACTTCAAAGGGTTATTATTTAAAGACTGTATTACAGCCACAGGACTGACTGTTATTCTTCCTTACCACCCCTTGGGCCCAAAGTACATAATCATCCAGTAATTGAACTGAAATGCCTAAATGGCTAGATCCCCTGAAGGACATAGGTAGTTAGCAGAAAAGAAAGTAAGGGACACTTGAAAAAAAAAAACAACCTCATGGCACTTCCCTACACCACTTAGAATTACGATGCAAATGTAACTGACCTGGCCCTGCCAGGCTTCTGCAGAGAACAGAATAATGCATGGGTATTTCTGGGGTTGCAACCAAAGTGAAGATTAAATGTAGAACTGTGCTGTATTTGGAAGCAAAGGAAGCCTTACATTCAAATTGCCTTCAGAAGAATTGAGAAGGAGCAGAAATATACGTACATACATAGAAGTATATATAACACAATAGTATCACTAATACCATGTGAAAGCAAACCCCTCTAGGTCCTCATATTTAATAGCCCCTCCAAAAAAGTGTAATGGATAGCAGATCCCAGGCTTTCATACACTATAACTGTCAAAGCACTCAGGAGATAGAGAAGTGAAGGCTCTGACAGCTCTCTTTTACATTCTAAATGACATCTGCATTCAACAGAACAGAAATAAAGATTAAGGGAAACACCTGATATGATAGCACTCAGCTTACCTCAAAATGCAATATTTAAAAAGTACAGAGAAACACAGCTCTGCTGTCTTGTACTGTGAGTAAAAACTGGTGTCAAAGCCTCAGCTGTCTTCGTCACTGCCAGAGAGGCAAGTATGGCAGCATTCAACAGACCACGGGGGCAGGAGCCATAGCCTCTGCCTGTGCAACTGTTGAAACTGAAGGTGTTTCACCTGAGAAGGAAGGGAGGAGACAGTCTCTAAAGGCACACAGAAAATGACTACGGGCGCAGTCGTACAGCGCGAGGAAATGAACTTGGCTGGAACCTTTGCAACCCTTCTTGTACTTCAGTGATGAGCAAAATGCCCGTCGCTAATTGATGGTGCCCCACTGACTCCGTACCTTTCACAGTACGTACCCACTGCAAATCTCTTGTAAGAGGTTATTAGAATGGAACACATCAGCATACAGATCACAGGAGATGATTTCAAATAGATGTTTGCTGGTTGATTCTATAAACGATGCCTCTTATCACCCGCATAACACCTCAAAGGCAATATAATGACGACATGACAATGTATGTAAATCAAGAACTGCATGTGGGTTTATTTTACACTTGAGAAAACAGTGGATTTAATTGTGTGAACCAAAATGTACTGTACAATATTAATGATAAAACATCAAAATGTATAATTCATAGTGCATTGCTTGCTTTATTTTTATTTTTTTAAATGTTTTTAAATTTTTTTTTTCTTTTTTTTGTCAGATAGTTCCTCTAAGTACATGCATCTGGAAAGATGCAGGTGCCAGTAAAATTCCTCTATTTATATCAAGCTGCAGGAACTAAATTTTATTCCAAAAGTGTGGTTTTACATTATATACACAGAAATCGAATATAAAATGACAATATAAAAAGTTAAAAGAGAAAGCATACAGCCAGAAGGTACAAAGAAAGTTGAACAGTTTAAAATGGTATGATATGTAACATGTATTTTTCTTTTTCTTTTTTTTTTTTAAGCTGATGCTGGCAATTTACAGGAACAGAATCCAACATTTGCCCCTTTTTTGTTGCTGTTGTTTTCATTTACCAATGCAGCACACTATAGAAAGGTCAGCTTGTACCAAAGCTTAACATTTGTAAATAACTATAAACTGCGGTATTTTACAGGGGGGAAAAAAAAAGGGGTCGGGGGCAGAGGGGAAAGAAGAAGAAAGAAATAGAAATTTTTACATTTGTTTTAAATAACAGCTTGCATACTTTTTTTTTTTAAGTTTTTGTTTGTTTTCTTTTTCTTTTCTTCCTTTTTTTTTTCTTTTTTTTTTTTTTTTTTGCCAAAACATGGCAATTCTCAGCATCCAGAGGGTTTGGGCATAGTGGCAACTCAGTTTGCTTCTTTTTAGTTTTGTTTTTTTTTTATATATATATATTTATTTATTTTTTAATTATTATTAAACTTATACAGTTGTGGCTTCCTAACCCCTTGAGTACTACACAGCTCTCTTTCTTCCAAGGACTGCATGCACAATTTCTTCACAAACCAGTTCTGCATTAAAAAAAATAAAAAATAAAAAGAAGCTCATTCATTTAAAAAAAAAACTAAGTTCTGCTTCTGACACAGCTTTATTTGAATGAAATGCCTTTAAGTCCTCTGTTTGGTTTTGTTTTGTTTCCTTATTTACTTCTTTAGTCATTGGGAAAGGCACAGAAATGCTATTACAGTTCTCAGAGGGTTAAAACTTGACACTACCAGGTTCTGTGACCTTTATTGTCATGGCAACTTTGTAATTTTAGGATGTCTCTTTATCATTGTTCTTTGTGTCTTTCTTTACGGCTAAATTAATGTCTCTCAATAGTGTCTCCCACTATATTCTACAAAAGATAGCGTAACATCAAGGACAGATGTTGAAAATAAAGGTCAGACTTTGACTCACAAAAAAATAAAAACAGAAACAAACAAACAAAAAAAAATAACCATGCACAGATCAGACAAAGAGCATATAAATATAACTACAAAATAAGTGTAAGAAAAACCAAGGTCCAGATAGGCAGTTCAGCAACAAAAGTAAGACTGATTTCAGAGGCTCAGGTCAGGCCTAGTGCAGTACTATGAAGAAGTTTAGTGCAATGTTCCTGTGGTCACTTGCATACCTGGCTGCTTACCTGGACGCTATTGTTTTTCTAACTCAGTTACATAGATCAGATGGTCCTCTGGGGACTTGCCATGTGTTTTACTAAGGTGCAGTTTGACTGCATGCTTGCTTGCAAAAGTTCGGTTACAGAGCTTGCACTGGAATGTGGAGCCCAAGTCCTCCTCGGCAATTCCAAGCGAGCCCAAAGTCTTGTTTGCAAGGACTTTTGAAACATTCTGCTGTTCTTGAATCTGATTAAGTGGCAACTTTGACAGATCCTTCAAACTAAACCCTAGGTGTGTCTCTAAGTGACTTATGTATGTAGAAGCAGTCCTGAACTGAGAGGCACAATCATTGCAAAAGAAAACAGGATGTCCTGTGTCTAAGTTCTTTAAAAATTTAGTTCCACCTGTCCTCCTTAACTGATACTTCACATTGGCCAGCCAGTGGCTAATTGTGGTCATGGAAAGACCAGTAAACTTAGAGATGTGTACCCGCTCTTGTGGACCTAGGTCCGACATAATGTATTTGCCTTCTGGGGTCTCCCTCAAGCTGGAAGCAAACTGGGCTTGAAGGATCAGAAGATGTTGAGGGTTCCAGTTGGACTGTCTGCCCTTCCTCTTGTGTACTGGTGAGAGTTCGTCCAGAGCTTCCTCAAAACTGCTCCCGTCAGCATCAGACTTCTCTGACACGGTAGACGGCGTTGAAGACTTGGGTGTCAAACGGCCTGTGAGGTTCTTCACCATATCGGAAATATCCAACAGGGCACTCTCTCTTAGCGGGGATGAGGCAGAGTCAGCCATGCTGGAAACAAGAGGTTTGTTTTTGGACTTGGTTAAATCAATAGGCTGATCACTGTTCTCATAGTAATACCGGTCAATAGCATCAGCCTGCTTGACAGGAGTGGTTGGGTAAATAGGTTTGTCCAACATGCTGTTGCTAATTTTGTACAGCATGGCCAAAGGGTCCAGAGAGGGGCTTACTGGCTTAGAAATTTTGCCTAAGTGGGTATTCATAATGGACTGTAAAGCACTCAGTGGATTAATGAAGGATGGCTCAGGTGAATGATCTGTGATGATTCCTAAATTGTTACAGCCATTTGCAACTTTTGTTTTAAGTGGCTCTGTACCATTTGGCGTATGTGCTTCTGCTGGACTATCCTTTTTGACCTTCTGAACTTCTGTCTCTGAGCTCTTCTTCTGCTGCTGTTTGTTATTTATTTCTTCTGCTTTTGGGAAGTCCTTGTTTTCTTTAGCAGCAGGTGACATGGGCTTGACTGGAGAACTCTTCTCTTTCTCCAAAGGCTTTTCTTCCTTTTTAATGTTTATTTTACCTGTAACTTTCTCCACTAGTTCTTCCATAGCAGACACATTGCTTTTGTGAGGTGGGGGTGTGAGACTGCCTGGAGAGTGGATGAGCGTGTTGTGTTCTGATGACAGTGATTTTACGCTGCTCGCGTATGATGGCTGCATTTGAATGCTCTGCACTGCAGGCTGAAGGGGTTTGACTGTTCCTGGGAGCTGGTAAGCGGCGTGAATACTGGGATATCCTCCCCAGGAAGGCGCTCCATTCTGAGCTTTGCTGATAGCTGTCGTCACGGTGTTCTCCAGGGATTTCAATATGTCTATTCCACCTTTAGGACTATCATCTAAATCCTCCTCTCTGAGGTACTGATACAAAGTTGTTGGCTCAAATTTCTCTGTAGAGTCCTCGTTCTCTTCTTTAATCTTTTTCTCTGTTTCACTGGCCACCACCTTTTCCTTCTCTAGGTCTTTCTTTTCCTCTGAGTTTGTGGAGCCCGCTGGGGAGTCAGGCTGTTTTTTAATGTTGGAGGCTGGTAGCCTTGTGTGGGTGGTGGGTGGAAGAGGTATGGACTGTATCTTCTCCTCCACCACTGGGTCCAATACTAGCTGTTTGCCTTTTTTGGAAGCAGAATTGGTCACCTTCAAGAAATGGCCAGTGACCATCATGTGAGCAGTGAGCTGCTGCAAAGTATCATGGGAACTGCCACATTCCATGCATTTCAGAATTTGGGCTTTGCGTGCCTCAAACTGCCAAGTGTAGCTAGCACCATTTTGATAGCCATAACGGTTATTTGGAGTCACGTAGGGGTTGGCAGTTTTCTGATCCTTTGCAGACTCACCCAGCGAAGCTTCTGCAGTGATCCCCGTTGGCTCAGGTGAACAAGGTGAAGCTAAGTCCTGAAGTGCTCGCTTTTTGGTAGAAGGGACCAATTTAGTGATGGCTGGTACTGGCTCCTTCAGAGGCACTTTCTGGTAATGCTTTGTTTTTATCATATGGACGCTGAGGTCTTGCAAAGACTCAAACGAATGCCCACAGTACATGCACTTCAGCACTTTCTGGGCATCCTCTTTGCCTTCCATTTCCATCAGCGATCGTTTCCTAGGCTTCGACCACCGTTTGGTCTTATCGGCTTCTTTATCTCTGTTGTCATCACGGTAATGTCCAGTTTCATTCATGTGCACCGTTAGCTCCACCAGTGTGTCATAGGCTGCACTGCAGTCTTTGCATCGGAACTTGCTAGCACCGGTGAACACGGACCCATAGAGTTTGTTGTTTTGCCGGTAAAGCTGTACTGTGCTGAAAAGGCTGGGCTCTGGCAGAAGTCCGTAGGATGAGGTCTGCTGCAAAGTTTTAGCTAATGCAGCTTGGTGCCAGTCATAACCAGAGCCGCCACTGCTGCTGTTACTGGTACTAGTACTACTGGTAGTCGTACTGGTGCTAGTGTTGGTACTGGTAGTAGTAGTGCTCTGGGAATTGGCGTTGGTGTCAGTACTGGTGGTGTTTTCGTTCTGGCTGATTCCATTGTTGCTGGTGGTTGGATTGGATTTCTTTAAGTCCAAAGCTAAACTGGACCAGCAAGTCTCTGAAAGCAAATTTGCATACACAGCTTTTATTTGTGCCAAGCTGTCCTGTGGATAGGAAACATTGTCTGTGCACTGAGGATCCTCCTTCTCTTCTTTAGAGGAAGTGCTTTTGAATTGGGCCAGCTGATCACTGTTTTCACTAAACGGTGAACCATAGCCTGCATCCTGATTAGTTGCAGTGCTGACTGGGGAGTTCTGGTAGCTTTGAGCCTCTTTGATCTCTGCTTCTTCATTGCACAAATACTCATTCTCCTGGATGTCCAGAGACAGCCCATCATCTTCCACGCTGTCTTCATCTATTTCTGCTGCTTTCAATTCCTCCTCAGGAACATATGCTAAAATATAGGAGGGGAGACAGTAGGGGGAAAACAAGACAAAGTTACCGAACACACACATTTTACATCACTGCTGTCTACTAAAAGCAGTAGCCATAAAGACAAATTCTGAAGATACATCCAGAAAACAAACTCACCATCACTCACACACTCCACCTATAAATCCACATGTTCTGTCCTGCTTACAATTCGATATCAGCACTACCTAAGAATAAACTTTGACTTCAGTAATAAAATATGGGCCAGGACCACGGTAGACACCACAATATCAAAACCAAAATCAAACAAATGGCCTGGCACTGAGCTGTATGTGCAACATGTTGCAGATCCTTCACCCCTCAGACCTAGGCACTCAGAAGCACTGGTTTGACCAACTCTATCTCATCTACGTTGTCTTTTCTGGCAAACTGGCTTCAGGTACAGTTTCAAGGCCAAATTCTGTGTCACCAACACCTGAATCCAATGGAGCTATATGGGAACAAATGTGTCAGGCCAACAGTGCCAGGGTCTCCTGGTGACTGGCTGCACTGGGTCTACCTGAGAGCAGAACAGCTTCCGTTTTCATAAGGTGAAAAGGAGGCAAGACTGCAGTTTTCTTTCTGAAAGAGCCAGGATGTACTTTGCCTCCTGTTATGATCTGATGTGGGTCCTGCATTTCCCATTTGGAAAACAGCAGTCAGAAACTAAAAAGTCATTGCTAGAGATTAATTTTTAAAAGCAACCATAGAAAAACTTGAGCCCCCCATCCCAGTTTGATTACTGGCTTTCAGCAAATAGAAAACTTTGCTATTGTATTGCTACCTGATGAACCTATATAATCTTAGCAAACGATGTGTTTTTCCATATCAAACTATTTTTTAAACTAGCAAATGTGATATTCATGAACAGATGGTCATTACATCAAAACACATTTACTCCAAGGGCCCAATTCACAGAAGTGGCTTACACGTACCTAAGTGATAAATGTATACTTTCATTGCAAAGCAGAAAACCTACTTGTATGTATTTCCCTCCAGTTTTGTAAAAGAAGCTTAAGGGGAAAAAAAATGGCAATGATAATGGAAGGTAGATCATTTATAAGCAAGTCAAGGTAGAAAACATGGACTGTGAACAACTTCCAGTAATCAAGTACAAAAACGCCTCCTTGTCAAGTGAACTTTGCAGCAAGTGATGCTGCAACGTGGCCTATGTCCTTCCACAGTACAATACTGAAAGCAAGCCAGGAAAAGAGGCTCTTCTGCTCCTATGTGATATGAGCAAAATACTTATTATGCTAACAAATCTGAGGTCTTTTACAGTTGCATGGAAAAGAAGTACAAGTTGAGTGGGGGTTTTCTGTACGCATAGGTTTTAACAATATTCTGAAACTTCCTGCCTGTAAAATAAAAAGAATCTTCTCTCATTATCATATGAACTCACTTTGAAACAGTTTAGTTCCTTTTTTTTTTAAAGAAAAGTACTACTGTTATGGCCAGTGCTGTGTTCTGTGCTCACCTTTGAAATTCAGTCTTGATGCAGCTCCTCACTATTTCACTCTGATGATTTAAGATAGAGTACAAAAGTAATCCATCTAGTACTGGGGTAGTGCTGGACCTCATGATGCCCACTGTATCTTTCATACGTCCTTTAAGTGCCACATTTTCTTAGAAGACCAGTTGATCCTCTGGTCTTTAAAAAAGTGTTAAGTGGAGTCTATTTCCTTACAGATGTGTCAGCCTTTGGTGTTTTCTAATGCATTTAGAAAGTTCAGAGTATCAAGCACAACAGGAGTCACTACAGAAATCATCTTGTAGCCAAAAGGCAGGAAGATGCCAGAAAAGCATTAGAAAAATAGGGGGGGGGTGGTGGTGTTTAAAATGCATTTAGTCCATAAAATGAAGAATAAAATACAGAAATAGTAAAATTACTAAAAAGTCAGACAGCAGCTGCTGCTGCTGAAACCATCTGCAGATATTTGAACATGGTAGTACCATTGCAGCTCTGACCTCTAAGCATGCAATTCACAGCAACAGTCTAAGATCTTAGTTCTCTCATTAAACATACTTGTTTTCAGTAATTTCTAACATCAAAAGACAAGTAAGTTTCAAAAGAGTAAAGAACAATTATAGAAGAATATGATTTTTGGTTCTGAAATTACTTTATAAAATGGACAGTCACCACTTGGCATCTAAAAAAGCCAACAAAACTCATTAATGATCAGTAATGAAGCTGAAAACCAAAGAGGTCCTCATTCTGAGCATTTATGAACAGCTACCTTCCTACCAACCTCAGGGGAATTCTCATATCACAGTACTTCCAATAAATAGATGTAAGAAATTGTTTTAAGACACTGGAAGTTGCTATAGTTGCTACATATTTTTTTTTTAAGAATCCACTTGAATTATTTGTTTACATCTTTACTTAATTCTAAGCTGCATAAATGCATATATTTTCTTTGCTAAATACAACCATCTAACTATCTGCTTAAGTAGAAAGTCTAGTTGAGCCACTGCCCTATCTTTTATTTTCCTTTATTTATGACAGCCTGTTATCTCTATTCTCGTACTTTTGCACTTTACCACAAAAATAAAAGGAGCTAAACCACACAAGAAACATTTAAACTACATGAAAGGTCGGTGTTAAACTGTCAAAGAAAAGAAACTGAGTGTTAAGGTGAAATATCCATCTTTTACTTATTTTCCTACTCTTAGGTTCTGCTGAGACTACGACACGATTGAGTTCACTCCCTTACCAATATTCGCCGTAGTATGAGACTTCAGAATGCACAATTGGCAGGACTCTGATTTCCTATGAATTCAGAGTTTTAAGCCAGATTCTAAAAAACCCCTGAATTTACACAATGTGCACATCCACCTGTCTGTGCAGTCACCTGAAAATACAGAAAGAAATGTTTCTTGACCAAAAAGAGAATAATTTACCCAACATGTACCACTGCAATCTCAACAATTTTATTTAACTCCCTGAATTACGATAGCATACACATAATACCTTTCCATTCAAGACTACTCATGTTTGTAAGATGAATAGCAGCACACTCAACATATGGTATTTTGCAAGGTCAGTGCAATCTCTAACTGAAAAGGTTTCCATTAGAGCTAATTTGGAAGCGCACAAAATCAAGAATGTTAATGTCTAAAAGCATGTTATGTTTTACTAAAACTCTCACAGAAGTATGACAAATAAGTAAGCTCCAGATTTTTAAACACAGCAAAAATACTCCTGTTATAATTAACTTGGAGAGACAAGTAATATTATTCTATGTCAAATAAAAGCATGAGATGTTCAGATTCTCCCCCTAAATTATAATGGGTAGATCAACAGAGAGACAGGTTTCAGGCAGTGTATCTTTCTGTGACCGAGCAACTCTCAGCAATCTTCTCCAGACACTGCTACATCTGCAGAGACACTGCTGCTTTACACACGTCCTGAAACCACACAAAAATACCCAAAGCAGATATAAGCAGTGATCCTCCTCAAGAAAAGCTCTATCCAAAGCAAAAGAAACTACAGAACAGAAAGTCAGCTTTTCTTTTCCTTCCCATTTATGCATGCACAGACTCCAGTAAATGCATGGGGGGGGAGGAAAAAGGGGAAAAGCTTCACATTGCAGACAAGTTAAAAATAGAGGGAGCAGTTTGTATTTCTTCTTTTTTTTTTTTTTTATTAGCTCTTGCTAATATTTTTTGCCTATAAAATGTGCCTTTTGGATGCCAATGCTTCCCCATAGATACACTGTCATCTTTGAACAGTGTTAAAAGCTGTGCATTCTAATCCAAGTGGACATGAGACGCTGTATATCGTACATATGAGTAGCACAGCACATTGCGTTTGCTTCGCTGAGACTATTTACACTATAAATACACATCCATTGTTTGAAAAAGCAGACATAGAGATCTGAAATGTAAGGATGTGCTTAAAATTACAAATATTCTCACATTAAACCACCCTGTAACCTCAGACTTGTGCTTTTGAATGAAGCTGTCTCTACACAGGTATTCTTTTGCATTCAGAAAGGGATTCTGCATTGAATACCCTGTTTTGAAAATGACAAAAAATAATTATTGTATTCATTTTTAACAGTCCACAAATTTACATGCAGCAAACTCTTCAAGACTTAGTTTTAAATCTTTCAAATAAATAATTTTACTCAGAAGAAAGACCTAAGCCTTGAAGGCCACAGCTCGGTAAAGTAATTGAAATAATTTTAATTTCAATAATTATTTTGTTGTCTCCAACCAATAGGGGTTTAAAGTTAAAATTCTTTACTAAATCAGGGCCTGCTCTGGGACTAAATAGTAGTGGCACAATGGGAATGTTCACCATCTTCCAACAGATGTATTTCCACAGCTTCTAATATTTACCCAGCCAACAGGAGACAGCTGCAGAAGTTTTCACAACCCACGCTGTCACCTTGCACAAACTGCACTCTAGGCTGTGGGTGACTTCCACTGTGCACGAACACATCTCACATCTTGGGCAAAAAAAAATATGAATGCAAGATACAATCCACGGATGAATGCAAGATACAATCCACGGATGCACATCTCCTTCAT